>NC_049904.1:33112001-33304433 GCF_001411555.2 Juglans regia
ATTTTTTCCCCTGGATGCTTTATCTTCTCCCGGGGCCTCTGTTTCAGACTTGGCAGGCTCTTTTTCAGTTCTAGTGGCAGCAATTTCCCGAGTCTGAAGCTTGGGTTGGGACTTTCTAATCGGTTTCTTTGAAGCAACAACATTTTTATCAGATTCTGCTCGTAACCCTTTGTTTGAATCGCTCTGTTCTCGGTTAAGATGTGGGCTACGACAAGACCCACTGCCTTCTGAAGGGTTGTTTACGGTAATGGAATTCTTGTTCTTCCCGAGCTTCGGAGATGGGTTCGGACGTGGGCTAAGATCAGATCCATCACCTTCAGAAGAGTTGTTTATCACCGTCACAGAGCTCTTTTGCCTTCCCAGCTTTGGAGATATTGGGCGTGTGGTTGGTATCTAGGTCAATGAGTAGACGCAGGGTTGCATATACAAAAGAAAGTAAGGTACTACTATTCCATGAAATCACAAAGTCAGGCGTAAAAATGAAAAGACGAGTTACCTTCTTTATTTCAGTTCTTGGAGGTGGCTCTTTGTAGAAGCTTGGCATCGGTGTAGCTTTAAATGTCAGGCTTTTTCTCAGTCGCTTGATCTCCGCCTCCTGGTTTTCCTGCAAGATACCCAGAATGAAAAATGTAGTAAATAGCTGAAATGGGACAGACATGATGAGATACGGAAGCCAAAAACCGAAGAAAAACAGATTGATGAAAAGAAAGAAAATTATCTTTTAGGTGGATAAAAATAATGTCCCAACACCTTTGATTTTGCTTGCAAGTCAGTTATTGCTACTTCTCGGGCCTGAATCTTCATTTCTAATTTTGAAAAGAACTGGTCAACAAAAAACGAAAGTGATCAGTGTTTTGCATTTAGAAAAGGAAAAAAAATCTTAACGAGGACTACAGTGCATCAACAACCTCCTTTCGCTTTTCAGCTCGTTCCTCCAACCTGAAAGAAAATCCTAAACTGCTGCTCCTCCGCTCACGAGGAGTAGCACTTCTGATAATAACAACAAAGAACATTACGGGAATTCCAATGTAATAACAAGGAACTTATAAAAACTGAAGAGAAAGTGGCGAGAAAAATGAACGATTATGCTTGCAACAAGGGGAAAAGAAAAGAAAAGAAAGAAGAACTCTGATCAAGAATCGTACGAAGTTATGGAGCGAACATCATCCTCCTCTTTCGCCAGCAGTGCTGCTTTTATAGAATTCAAGTCCTGATTAACCGATGATCTGCAATCACATCACATAACAGCCTGAGAATTATTCAGCGAAAAACAACGCCTCTCCCAAAATCTATAACAAAATTATTTTGACAAATGTCGTAACTCACAGGGATTCCTCATCAGGGCGGTAGTTACTAGTTTCATTCGAAGAACCGGACTTCCCAGGCTGATCCTAGCAAGAACTTACTTAGCACAGAGTAGGGCATGAAATGGAAGGACCATACTGACGACAAAAATGAAAAAAAAAAGAAAGAAAAAATTACCACAGTGCGTCTAATACTAGGCATGGATGCTGAAGAATTCCGCCGACCAGAAGCTCCACTTATTGTTGTATTTGCAGCCTTGGAGGGGATTCCGGTGGATGCAGGGCTGTTTGGATTAATTAAACTGGAAGTTACGTGTCTTTGAGCATCTTTGTCTTCTCTTTTCACTGGATACACATCAATGCTCTTGTTCGTAACATCAAAATGACCACCTCTTGCTGGGAAGGAAAGACTCTGTGAGAGGACTGATTTCCGGTTTCGAGAAAATGGAGTCGTGGCTTTCAGATTGGCTTTATTCTTGGCCAGTTTATTGGTCTTTGGAGAATCCCCATGTAGAGTTCCGGGTTCCTGACAGCAAAAAGATAAATAGACCCAAACTATTAATACAATGTGCATCCAACATGGGAAAATTCAGCTAATGTGAGAAAATTCTTTGCACAGAACCTTTGTAGATTTTGAATTTTTACTTGTACAGGCTGTTGCAGAGGCTTTAACCATCACTTCAGCAGAATTAAAGCTTTCAGCTTTCTTGACTGGTTCAGATATTCCATTCATGGAGGGAACTTCAGAGTCATGGACATTCTCACTCTCTTTGTTCATGTCCACAGCTGATTCTTCCACATATTTTCTCTCAATAACACAACTCTCATCCACCAAAGTAACCCCATTTTTAGACTCCATTGCGTGACAGAGGCGTACAGACAGGAAAGAATAATTTCTGCAGAACCAGTCAAATCTAATTGTCAATACCGCAGTATGTATATATGTATGTACGTATGTATGTATGTATATTGAAGCTCTTCCTTCACACTAGCATGCCTTCTTCATCTAGTATTGGTTTTTTACTAAATTCAACTGCCGTAACAATTTCTACGCATCGCATTCACGAAAATGCATGCAAGCTCCAGATCGTAATGGCTTTCCTTCTCCCCCCATGATACATTCTCAAGCCTTTCACTAGTATTTCCCCTCCTTCCCCCACCATGCTTCACAAATAACTACGAAAATCCCTCCAGTAAAAGGAACATCTGCGCAGCACTAACCGTTTCAAAATTCAGACCCCTTTTCCCGATCCCACTGAACATCCCACCCCTCTTTCAAAATCCTCTGGATCTTTCATAATACTTCTATAGATGATTATCTTCCGTAAAATGATAAGAAAACACACGCACACGCCAAGTTCGTATGATCAGAATAACATAGATTTTAGAAGTAAAGAATTTCACTTTCTGCCCAGATATGTTGATCCCGAATCTTAACATCTAGCACTTCATTTGCTCCGCAATCAAACAGAGGATTAATAAAATCATCATAGACTGCAAAGGTTTTACAAACAATAGCACATCCAGTTGAGGATACTTAAAATTGAATTATAAAGAACAGATACCAATACTACCTAGCTACAAATCAAACCTTCAAAATATACAAAATATAGGACAAACAAAGCAACCGTGTTTTTGAGAATTCGAAGCCCATTTATTGGAAGTCAAAGAGATGCAATGCTAAAAGTGTTTCGGCATGTACCTAGGTAAACTTGGGAGTGTGAGAATTTGGACTTTAATATTAAATAGTAGCCTTGCTGACACGGCGAAACACTGAGCTCAAGATGAAGATCAAGTATTTTTCCAAACCTGAATGATGAGGATAGAGATTGAATAAAAGATTGTTTGTTGGGTATATAAGCCTGAAATAGAGTGGAGTTTGGAAGAAAGATTGAGAGTGGTGTAGATTAGAAGCACTAGCGAAGTTGAAGTGCTTGTGATAGTTGAGCTCGAAACTTCGAAAGTTACAGCGAGAGTTGCTGACAGACACTCCGCTGGTTTTTGGTACGAGAGACACGCAAGAGACAGAGAGAAAGAAGCTGAAGAAGGGACGAGCTTTTCAATGAAGTGAATGGAATTATAGGAGTGATAAAATGACGGAACTACCACTGGATCTAATCATAGCTGTGAGCGTTGAGGTAGGGAAAGACATTTAAAAAAAAAAAAAATTCTTTTGGCACTTTGCAATGATATTTCCTAAGTTAAGTCATATTAAGTTATTAACTCTCGTAGCTCACCAATTCCATTTTTCTTTTTCAGTTAAATTTTCATTAGGATAATACTACTTTTTCTTCTTTATTTTACCGCTCAATTCTATCGTTTTATTTTTTAAAATTTTTTTAATTAATAATTAAGAAAGTATTTTTTTATAATATTATAAATTTTTTATTTTTTAAAAAATATTAAAAATATATATATATATATATAAAAATAAAATAAAATAAAATCTATAGCTCCAACGGTAACTGAGAGAGTGAGTGTAGCAGCACTCTTTTCATTATCAACGGAAAAAAAGAAGCGTTTGTCGTTCTAAGCAAGGGCATGATAGTCAATTCGGGAAATAGACCAATGACAGGAGCTTGACATAAGTTATAACTGAAGAAACTGTTCGTAAACGTGGGTGAGTGTTCCCGTGGGTGATGACATGGCACGACGAAGTGACATGATTCGCCTTCCCACGTTCGGATAACCTCGACATGTGGACCCCCACCTACCTTACCTGGTTTGAGCTGTCATAACGTGCGGATCTGATTATGGTGGGTGGGGGAAGAAATCTACGGATCACGCGGCTGGAGACGAATCATGACCGAAAGTTAGTGGGACGACACCTTCACGTTTTGTTTGTGAGGGACAGAAACTTGCATCGGTAATATTTGGAGATTTTGTGGGTGAGTCAGCTGCCGACATGGCAATCACAATCAAAATTTATACTCTTAACAAACATTAGTATAAAAAAGAATATAGTTGGTTATTCAATATATTTTCTATAAAATTCAAATTTTCAAATTTTTAATTAAGACAGATATGTAAATTAAGATTCTCGTATCGAACTAATTTACATAATTTTATTTTGTGAAGTTTTACATCGAGTCCTATAAATTATTAAGAATAAAAAAAATTAAAATAAAAAAAAATATTACTCTATGAAATAAGATAATCATTGGGTATTTAATTCAAGAGCAATTATTATTATTATGTATAAGCATGTGTAGAACGAGGTTAGTTTCCTATGAATTAAATACGATTGAATGTCTTATTATATGCTTGGGAAGATTTGTACAGCTGTTGGATATTTTACCAAAATAAAAGTGGTAGGGCAAGACATGATCATTGATATCCTTAAAGTCAATCAATATTGAAGTGTTTTTTCTGTTTTTGGTGTGTATTTTATACTCTTAAATGTACAATGAGCTGCTTCCTATAAAAAAATGCCATTTTCTAATTGTTTCTCCTCAATTTTCTCGCTCACCAAACGGGGGTATTGATCATGTCTTTGATTGTTGCTAATCAGTTTAAATTGTAGTTGTAATAGTAAATTACTATTTATTGTCAGAATAGTAATCAATAATATTAATAATTAACCTTTTACAGTGCTTCTTGATATTGGGCCAACAGGTGGTTGACAAATGGCAGCAATTGAAATCTACCAAATGCTAATTCGGTAGGGTAGAAGAGGAAAGAATAATGCCATCTGGAAGAAGTTTAGAGAGATGAATGAAGCCAGCAAATGATTCCTTGCAGGCAATTACATGAGAAAATACAGCTATTCTGCAAACTTACAGTAGTAAAGGCATAATAATAATCATCAACTGCAACTATTATTGAGCAAATTCAACATGTTGACAAGTAAGGAATCAAGCATCTACTATTTACCAGCACTTGATCATCCTCTTAAACCTCAAAAATTAGAATACAAAATCAAAGAGAAAAAAAGAAAAAGAAACAGAAGGCCTCACTCTCTCAATAAACAGGAAGAGCCTCCCTAAATCCAATGCTAAAACTACACTTTAGATCCTTCTTACCCAAACTGGGGTTGCCTTTCTGCATCATGGCTACAAACTCATTGTAATCTATTCGTCCATCCTGGAAGATAAATTGTAAAGAACGTCTTAGAATATGTGCGAAATAGACATGAATTACAACATTAATACCTCATAGTCAAATGAATACTTCGTACAAGTTTAGAACACAGTTTAATTTATTTGGTCAACTTGTGATCTATATGTAATTGTCATCCAGTTGGTTTCCAACTAAGAGGCTGCTCAGGAATGACAATGTCTATCCAGCTGGCATAATAATTCCATTTTCTTATCAGAAAAAATGTCATGCCTCTACAAAACCATAAAAAAAAAAAATAATGAATTGATCATTGGCTTTTGTAAGCCAAGTGTCTCTCCCTAAAATAGTGGACCCTGATTAACTTGTTAGCAAAAAGTTTGATTCAGCCCATGATAAGAGGGTGTTTGTGGGGTTAGAAAATTTTCTTTCGATTGTATTTTCTCGTCAATTATGCCAATAAACTCTGCCTCAGCTATCACTTTATAACACCATTAGAATGAATTGAAGTAATCCATCAATTATCACACACAAGATCTGAGACCTCCCCGTCTCAGAGATTCCGATGGTAGAATTATCGTTGTAATAGCTTTTTCTATATGCTATATTTGGAGTTGATGGGAGGATATGTTATTCAATTCTAAGTTACATTTAAATTACTTGATTATAAAGCAAAGTACTTACATTATCCTGATCTGCTTCTCGGATCATTTCTTCCAAGTGGGTGTCCTCAATGCCGAACTCCTTGCAGGCCTGTTGAAGCTCATCTTTAGTGATATAGCCACTGCTGTCTTTGTCAAAATATGAAAATGCTGCAAATAGATGATCTTCCCTCTCAATTTTGTTTAAATGCAATGTAGCAGCAATGAACTCTCCATAATCAATTGTGCCACTGTTATCAACATCAGCCTGTAATTACAGAACAAATAGGGCCATTGATTATATGTACATATGATTAGTACACACAGCATTGAAGTTAAACAGAGTTAAAGATACAATCTGCTATTAGTACGTGACCCCACTTCCACTGTTCGATATGTAAGTAATACATATACACTGGCCAAATCAACAAGAATATAATGTTTCTTAAAAAATAAGATTGATCCGTCTGTTCTGTAATTTTTCTAGCAAGGTGAATCCCTGAATCTCACTCATAAAATAACAACGGTAGACAGCAACAAAACCCAGCTATGGTGTTCTCAGTGACACCATCAGATTCCATCAGGGGAGATAAACTATGCAACCAGAACGTCATACATCAATAGCATGGTACAATCAGAATAAACTTTGTATAGTAAAATACCGGTTGGATGGTGAGGATATTGGCCATTTTAAGTATTTTTTACCCATGAAGACACACTCTCGAGCCTCCAATAAATCACAATAAGTAGGATGACTGTCCGTTAGAACATAAAACTTTAGACAAAGCATGACTTCCCAAAAGCCAAAATGGAGTTCAGTGATCCAAGCATAAAGAGGAATAATTACTAAATAGACCTAGAAAATTCACTGAATAAAATAGCTGTCAGTTAGAACCATATAACCTAAGTCAGTATTTCTTGCCCTCCACTTCCATTTTAGTGGCAAGAAGTCTAACCATTAGAGGAAAGCAGTGAAGCATCAATAATTTAAAGTGTAGCACTTCCATGCTAGCAGAGAGTTTGTGGGTTTCAAGTGTAGCATATTGAGTAAAAGATGATTCCCCTACAATACTTACTGCCCGCATGAGATCATATATTTCAGACTCATTGAGATTGGCACCAAATCTTTTTAGTCCAACTTTGAGTTCTTCAAAGGTAATTTGACCACTGCTGTCAGCGTCTATCACCTTAAACATTTCTTTTAAACCTGCAATTTCTTCCTCAGAGAGGTGCTGTGCAATAACCTGCAGATAATAGTGGTTGAAAAAATTTCTTTTACATATTTAACATTTAAAAAATTTGTCAGCAACACTCGTGGGATTGGCTCCGTGATGACAAAATAGCAATAACTTACTCTAATAGCCATTTTCTTAAGTTTGTTCATTGCAGAAAACTGCTTTAAGCGACTCAAGACAGCGAAATCAAGAGGCTTGTCAGGAGCCACCCCATCAACCTGAATCCAAGGGTCGCCTGCAAGGACCAAAACAAACATTATCAGGAAAATATTCTTCTTAGTCAGAGAGAACACTTGTATACTAAAATTCATGGCCATTTGTTTAGAAAGTTAACTAGCATTTTAATTCAAGACTTGGTGACTATTTGAAATTGTTGGTGAACTTAAAGGATACATCATAGTATCATACCCCCAGTCACAATTATTCTCATATATACATATATATATATATATCCATGGAGAGGGAAAAAGAAGAAAGAAAAACAAAATAACTTACACAAAACTTCATGTGCAGATATCCGCTTTCTTGGGTCTCTGACAAGCATCTTCCTAACTAAATCTTTCGCATTCTTAGAGATATTAGGCCAGGGATCTGATGAGAAGTCAAGATCACCATGCAAAACCTCTTCAAAGATCTCGTGCTCGCTTTCTATTTCAAAGTGAATCGAAAAAAGAAAAGGACGGTAACTTTGAATTGTTAGAAAGATGGAGACGTGTATGAAAGTAAAACAAATAAAACTAAATAATGCTGTACAGCATATTAGGATTATTACCAGCCCAAAATGGAGGTACTCCACTTAAAAGAATGTAAAGGATCACTCCAGCACTCCAAACATCTGCTGCTGGACCATAATGCTTACACAAAACTTCAGGGGCAACATAATATGGGCTTCCAACCACATCACCGAATATCTCTCCTGTAATCTGGGACTGTCAGTAATAAAATAGACGTAGAAAAATTGTGTATAAGGCTGCAAAAAATTGGAAAATATGCATATCATATAAGCATAAAGGAAGCGGGTAAATGGCATAGAGTTCACAGTCAACCAAATAATCGAGTAATATCTAGTGAGCATCACATTATAATCAAGAAAAAGTAATATGCATCATGGTTATCTCATAGAGCTCTGCTTCTTACTTGACAAGTTCATAAACTTCCAGAGGGAGTCTCTCATCGGAAATGATGATCTAGAGGCTATATTGATGATAATCTAGCAAGCCTAAATCTTACAACCAACACTTCACTGTTCAAAGTAGTCAGAAACAAGAAAGACCGTCCCAAAAGGGCCAAAACTTGGACCGATTCATTATTAAATAGACAACAAAAACCAAGGCACGACTAAGTGCACTATTTCGTCTATATTACCACTTCTGGCACAATAATTACAAGAGTAAAGAGTAGAGCTGAATATGTTCACAAGGATGTTGTTGATGACAATATGTCGGAGAGTTATTGAAATTTTAAAATGTTAGACATGGGTGGTAATTATTACTGGTATGACAATAAAAATGAGTTGAAGGCAAAGAAACACACAAGAAAACATAAAACGGAAAAAGAGAACAAACCTGGCTTGAAGAATACCGACAATCCAAAATCTATGGCCTTGAGAGACGAATCCTCCTGCTCATTGACAAAAAGAAAATTCTCAGGCTTAAGATCGCGATGCATGACCCCCAAAGAGTGGCAAGCTTCTATGACGCCAACTATAGTCCTAGTGAGCTGAGCTGCCTTTCTTTCTGTATAATGCCCCCGCTGAATGATCCTATCGAAAAGCTCACCCCCTGCACACAACTCCATTACAACATGAACTGCAACAGCGTCCTCATAAGCCCCTCTGATTGAGACTATATTAGGCTGTCCCGCCAAGTGATGCATTATCTGAATCTCCCTCCTCACGTCCTCCACATCTTCTTTCGTCAACAACTTCCTCTTGGCAATGGATTTGCACGCGAACTCTTTCCCGGTCGCCCTCTCCACGCAAAGAAAAGTCGTCCCGAATTGCCCGTGTCCAAGCTTCGCTCCCAAGTTATAGTGCTCCTTCAAATGACCCGTCTTTGTTTGCAACACCGACCCAGCCTGAAGCCCCGCACTCGGCAACCTCTTCACATTAAAAGGTTTATTCCTCGGCCTTGATTGCTTATCAGTAACCTCCTGCTCCTCCTCCTTTGGTCTTGCCGGCTGTGTAGGTTTAACAGTCTCTTCCTTGTGTCTCATTGGATCCAACGTTTCATTAGTATTTCCGTCCTGGTTTTCGGATTTTGCCAACCTATTCTCCTTCTCATGTTTTAGCGGCCGTGCCAATTCAGTCTCATCATCGACCATCTTCACCATTTCTGGGGGTTTGTTCTGTGCAACAGGTAAAGGGGATTCTGGTTCTTTATTTACAGAAGGTGCACTGGTTATTCCGTTGGTAGAAGCAATGCAGTCTGGGGATCTAGACCACCAAATAGAATTCGAAATCGAATTGAGGAGTCCGTACTTGGAAGAAGCTTTCGACCCCACACATATATTTCCCATCTTATTTTATTACTACTGACTACTATTCACATACAATTGAAATCCTAAGCTCCATCCCTTTTTCTCCAAATGGGTGCCTGATATCGAAGCGAAAAGCATAAAAAAACGCAAGCTTCATAAAAACCAACTAGAAAGCAATTGGGGCTTAGGTGTATGAAACTAAGCCACCAATATGAAAACCAATAGAACAGAGTGGCAGATTATCTAGACAGCTATTAAAAGGAAACCTCAATAGGAAAGATCTTCGTAAGGAGATACCGAAGAAATAAAAGAGATCAAATAGACGAAATCAAAGTCGAGGAATTACAAGAAGAAAGATTCAGATATTAAAATTATGGCGGTCATGTAGAGAAACAGAGGTTCAAGAAGAAAGAGTCATGGGGAAATTTTCCTAATTTGCGGTTGGGGCATTGATTGTATTCCTTCTTTTCTCCGCTCTTTCTTTATTTCCTTCCGGGAATACATTCGTCACGAAATGGGAAAAGAGCGAGATAAAAGGAGTGAGGCAGGGAGGGAGCCGGGAAGGAGAGAGGGAGGCCTGCTGGTTTTTCTGTTGGAAAGTCTCAAATTGAAGGGACGCGTTAGACCTGGTTGATGGGTCGGGCCCACTACCTTTATATATACATTTCTGTTTCTGTGTTTCAGAGGAGTGGGCCCAATTCAACGGACGGCCGAGATCTTGTGAGTAGGGTGCGGGCTTAGTGAGCAGAACTCGTCACCGCCGGCCGCCGGCACATTCCGCTACAATTTTTTTAATTTTTTATTTGTAACACTTAGGACAGGGGATTAAATGGTAAAAAATGTTAGAAATGCGAATTTTTTTTTACATAATAATTAAGAAAATTTTTAATATATATTTTTTTATTTTTTAAAAATATTTAAAAATATTAAAAAAATAAAAAAAATGAAAATAGAGATTTTTGCTAGCGAGCATACCCAACGATCAAAACTGGGCCGCATGCTAGCACTGCCCTAAAATGATTGGACTGCTTCCAAATACGTGCTTAACTTATTTTATTTACGTTTTTATTTTTTATTTTGGGGCCATTATTTAGTTGAATTTTGTAGATTTATAGGTTGCGTTTGGATGTTGAAGTGAATTGAGTTGAGATAATAAAATATTATTAGAATATTATTTATTATTATTATTATTATTTTGAGATTTGAAAAATTTGAATTATTTATTATATTTTGTGTTGGAATTTGAAAAAGTTGTAATGATGAGTTGAGATGAGTTGAAAGGAATTGTAGTTCCAAACGAAGCCTAATCTCTTTAAACCTAGTTTCTAAACTTTTTTTTAATCCTATAGTTTTTAAACATGTATGTGAGATTATAGCAATTTAATCTTACTATAGCCCTTGAAAAATTAAATCAATGTAACATTGATGAAGTTTATTCAAATGATCCAACCAATTCTACAGGTCTGGTCATGATATCTAAAGTGCAAATACTTGACGTAGCCCAAGTCAAATGGGATTGGTTGGTGAGAAAATGGGAGATACATATAATCCACTAGAAGATGTGGTCTAAAAAGATACTAAAAGACTTGTCAATACCAAGGCCAACATAAATGAGTATTCTAACTTTTTTTTAGGTTTGCGATTGTCGATTGAGAAAGAAAACGAATCTCTTCGTTTTTTTTATTGGAGTCTTTTAGCCTTCAGGTAATTCAAGTCTTGACAATGACATAGGTTACTTCGTGATAAAACTGTGATAACCAGTCTTACAAGTTGTTGGACAGTAAACACTCATTCGTTTTCGTAGTCGAGATGAGATGAATTATGAAAATAAACGAGACCTAAATATTTGGTCAAGAAATGGAATAGTGGCGTGGCACTTCGCCTCCAACTTTGGCAAAATTCAATATCCTGAACGTGCATTCATGTGCACAGATTGTTTATATCCAAGACGACTTCAAGGATGCCACTAAGTTGTTTAAGGGAGGCCACTAACACTTGGAAGCTCTTTCTTCTCATAGTGACCCCACCGCACCGCAGGTTCAAGGATTCTTTTTATTTCAAATGAAATGAAATTCGATACAAATATAAGATATTTTTATCATTTCATTATAAACATAATATACGGTTGACCAAAATACCAAAAGTTCAACTGCCCTCTACACTTGGTCGTCATTACAATATCAATATGGGATATTTGATCATTTCATGGACGCACTCTTTATACGCTACAAGAAGAAAAGCGTTTACAACGTGAAGATCTACAGTTGGTATGCTTCAAACATCTTTAGCCAATCCAGAAAGATCAACTTGTCCTGAATCAGGCTCAGTTCGTTTAGGAGTGGAATCTTCCCTAGGATGATGGTCTTCAACAGGTATCCCTCGTCTCATGGATGGTGGGGACGAAGACTCCCCATCAAACACACGTGGAGCTCCAAAAACATTAAAGAAGCCATTTTTCATCTCTTCAGCTTCTTCAAAGACACGGTTGAGGCTGTTAAAGAAGCCACGTGTCATGGCTTCGATATCACTGCGTACCCCAGGGAAGTCGAATGCCCCATTACCTGAGGTCTCAAAAGAGACCGATCCTTTAAGAACCTCATCTGTGACATCATCTTCAGTGTATTCTTTGTTGGACATTACCACCTCGACAGGCCTGATAAAAATAAAAATAAGGCAAGCGTGAGAGGCAACATTCCGGTCAGAATATATCTCCAATCACCTGTACTTGATACATTACAATCCCAGACGCAGAAATTGAAGGTTGCACTATATTAGTAGGAATTCCTATACTCTTGGGGGGAGCTACATAAGTTTTCTAACCAGAAAGGCTAAAACCAACCTACATAAGAAAAGCTATGTATAATTATCTCCGTCATGATATCTCATATTCCACATCTTTTACCCAAAAAGAGCCTAAATACTGATAACTTAAGTAAGAATCCATTACAACCAAACATAGTAGTATGCATCCATTATCCCGTTGATATATCTGATTAGCTGTTATGGACAATATCTAAGCTGAAACAAGTAACAAAGCTCGACAGACTTTTAACAAACATATATGAAATGCAGTGCGTTCTTGGAAACAAATGGGAACAAAAAATAACAAAAAAAGGCATCATAGCATCAAATATGTTAATCACAAGAAAAAGATGGGGGGAGGGGGAGGGGGAGGGAGGGAGGCTAAAAGGATCATATATATATATATATATATTATATATATTTATATAGGTAACTTTTATCAATGAGAACAATACATCCCAAACTGATGCAGAGAATATACCTGTATACATCATATGCAGCTAAAGCAATATGGAATTCACAAAAATGTCATCTAAAATCAAATGAGAAGCTGAAGCTTGCAGACGCATAATCTTTTGAAAAGGATGGGCGAAGATGAAGAAGATGAGAGCATTCCCATATAGCAGTGTAATTTAGCAAAGATAGGAGGCCAAGGTAAAAAGAACAAAAGGGTCCACTGAAGGTACTATCTGTGACTATTTCAAACCAAAACCCACTTTCATTCAGGATTTAAGGGGATTGAAGGGAATTCCCACCTGTTTTGTAACCCCCACATGCAGTGACACAAACAGACTCAAACGCAGACAAACAAAGTAACAAAAAAGGTAAAATGAAGTAATTGATTACAATCCCACGCATCTGGCTGGTTAAAGACTCATTAGCATCATTATAAAAAATAATAATAATAATAAAAATTAAAAAAAAAAGAGAAAAAGAAAAAGAAAAAAGAAAAAACCTAACCGTATTAGAATTAAGCTGAGCATGAAGGAAATTTGAGTTAGGACAAATCTATATCTTTCCAGAGACCTCAACTTTTAGTTTATGTAATAATAAAGACAAATGCTCACTGTCATCTGGTGTTATACTGCCTTGACGTAACAAACTTCAGTAACCGACTATAAATTTATCCATGTTCCTTATTGTCAAAGATCCTCTTTTACTATTTTGTTTTGTTTTTCTCCTCTCTGATTAGGCCATGCCACCGTGCTAATTGTCAGTTTTCGCAACTCGGGGTGCAAATTGAAAAAAATAAAAAAGGAAGTAGTCCGGGGTGTAAAATGTATTCTCTCTTAGAACATTAATATAATCAGTGGAAGAGGTTACACCTCCTCCTCTTACCAAAATATACCCACTTCAGCCCAAGTTCATAACTTGTGACTTATCTAGTTCCTAATCCATTTAAAATTTTGCTTTCTACAAAAAACCATACTCTAATTGTCTCTTTCATAATTTACGTAGTTCTTTGTAGACTAAGCATTTCTCTTGTCTGTATTTCACGTTGATTCGCTATTCGAGTTGATTTTGAAAAAAATATGTTCAAATTAACCAAAATAGTAGTAATGAGGGCACACAAATTCAGAAGAAGGAAAAAGGGAAAAAAATATACAATCCTCATATTCAGACAAAACAAGAAACGCAGAAAGGAACAACATTCATAGCTCGGGAGCTCATAGCTCTCATATATTCCGGGAAGGGAATAAATCTGCAGATTACTTGGCAAGGCTGGGGGCGGAAGGTTCTAGTAATCAGTGGCGATCTGCTCAGGAGTTGCCTATAATTCTCAAAGGAATTTTGCGTCTGGAAAAAGCTGGTCTTCCCAATATACGGCTGGTATAGTCAGTATTGGCTATTGCTCTGTTTCTTAGTGAATTGTTGGTTTTTTTGGGTTTTCGAATTGCTGTTGGTGGCTTAAGTCATGGGTCGTTGTAATGGTTTTCTCCTACCATAAAGGGGGTTTCTAATAAATTGCTTTCGTTTAAAAAAAAAAAAAGAAAACGAAAAGAAAGGAACAACATTACAAGCACTCAATCAAAGACCGCAACGACCATAATGCATCCCTAAATTTACCCAAATAAATCATGAAATTAGATAAAAACAGACGAAAAGTGCATTGGCTAACCTTAATCCCAGAGAATCGAAAACAAACTAGAAAATAAATATCAGCTCCCTTGGCCATTAACGATAATTACAAGACAACCAAAAGAGGTATGTAAAGATAGAAACGTACTTGCCGATGCAATCCCTGAAAACCTGTTCGGTTTTCTCGCACTTCTTGATGAACTTTCCAGGCTCGACCTCCTCGGTTCTGCACTTCGACATAACGGCCTTCCTGATGGAGCACTTGTCTCCCGGGATAATTCCGCCTGCGTATGAGCCGAACTCGTCTGGTTCGTCGTCCCTCCACACCCACCCCATTGAAACCGCCTCGTATGGCTTCGCCCACAATCCACCGAATTCCGAAATTCTACTGCAAGCTTCGAGCGTTGTGTATGGATTCAATATATATAAAGAGAGAAGAGAGAGAGAGAGAGAGAGAGAGGTACGCTCGGGCCCAAGATGATAAATAGTCCATGAAAAAAGTTCCAGACACGTCGGCTCGAGGACATGGGCCTCTTTGGTGAGTCTGCTTTAAAGTCTTAATGGGTCGGTCGGGTTATTGGCGGGTCTTTTCGATTTTCAGTTCAATTTCAACACCGAACAAAGGCATTATTACTTTGATATTTTTCTTAATCCCAGTAGGGTTTTGGCTTCGCTGACGGTAAAATCATGTTTTCTACTTTACGAGGAACATATTAATTTAGGAAACCTGTTTCGGGTTCCCGTTTAGACTTCTCGCTTGACGTGTAAATGTCACATGTTCTCTCTCTCTCTCTCTCTCTCTCTCTCTCTCTCTCTCTCTCTCTCTCTCACTTGCCCCGTGTGACTACCCCTCCTCTCCCCTCACCCAATTCGTCTCCCCTACCTAGCGAGAACGACCTATCCCCTCCCCTCCATCTCCGTCAACTAGCTCCGACCTCCATCTCCGACAACCAGTTCAACTTCTTCAAAACAATTTGGGTCTTTTTTTTTTGGAGAACAAACTAAGAGGCAGAAGTCTCGAGTAAACATATTTGTACTGGACATGGGGATGGTGATGAAAATTTGTAGGAAACAGAAAAGATGCGGGGAAGAATCATTAATGTTTGCTTCTTGCAAGTTAGTGAGGAAAAAAATAAAGACAATGAGATGTCAAAGTCCCAAGTCCAAGGGTATGATATGAGTTCATACCGCGACAAATACATGTAGAAACACAAACATATTCACACATTGAACTTCAAAAATGGTGGGAAGCATACAAAAATTTGAAGCTGACACTCCAGTGAAAGCCAAATTTATCTCAAAAATTCTGGTTGGAATTGGACGGGAGAATCTTGGTAGAGAAAAAAATAAAGATCTTTCTTGTGAGCTATTTATTTATTGACTTATTTTATAAAAATATTTATAAAACTCAAAAAACAGTTGGGTGTTGGTTATCAATTTTCCTGAAAATAGTAGATGGAGGTCAAAGCTGGTTGTCAAATATGGAGGGGAGGGGAAGGGTAGTTTCGCGGGGCAAGTGAGAGAGAGAGAAAAAAAAAGGAAGAATAAAGTGTAAATGCCAAGTGGCCTTTACACGTTAAGCGAGATGTCTAAACGGGAACCCAAAACAAGTTTCCTAGTAATTTCCTTAATTTAGATATGTTTATCAAGGCATAATTGATTTATATATCTAGATTCCGATCAAGGTATCATGATCTTGTATCTAATTTGGTGTAATATCATAATAAATCTTTGTCGGAGAAAATGATAGAAGCTGGAAGAAGTCATAAAAAAATGAAATATTCTACTCAACCTCTGGTCTTTGGATCGCACACCACACACCTCAGTTACGAACCCGGTTCGATGCCCACGTCACGATTCTTCTCCCTCACCCCTCACTCTCCCGAGCGTCCCTCAGACTGACGCTCCTCATCCCAGCCCTCAGAATCGAATCCCTCTTCTCCCTCACCCCTAGCGCACCTCGTTGCAACACCCCAGCGCCCTCAAACTCGAACCCCTTTTCTCCTTCACCCCCAGCACCCCACGTTGCAGCACCCCTCGACAGATCCTCAAACTCTTCCCTCACCCATCACCTCGACGCCCCTCACCCTAGCCCCCAGACTCCAGACTCTTCTCCCTCCCCCTCACCCCTAAAAAAAATGATTTCATCCTCACCTCTCACCTTAGCTCCTTCACGTCTTCACATCCTCAACTCGATGATGATAATCAAGAAAGTTTTCTTTGAAGTAACATCTATGATGTTATATACTGATTACCAGCGCTCTGCAGCCTCAATGGGTGCTTGCGTATGAGTCAACGCCCATAGTTGCTTCTTGTCTTTGCAAAACTTGGAGATAGGGTTAAAATTCATGTGGCTCAATCTTTCTTGTAGATTTGGATAAATTTGGTTTCTTTTTTTATGCAATTATGTTTTACTTCTTACTTTATTTACAGGTGCAAAGAAATCGAAATAACACCTATACAAAAATATATTGATTTTCTTGTTTATATATATCTTTTTTGGAGCTTATATTCAGTATATTTTAGTGTTGGATATGTGTGCGATAGGACACCAATCATTTAGAATAAATCATGGTTGATGCATCTCTACCAAACAATTTTCTTTATGTTCTATCTAGGCATTGCAAGACTAGCTTCTGATCTAATTTATGTCCTCAAATGGCCGAACTATGTGGAAAAAGTCATCCCCTGAATATGGTTAAAACTTTCTTAGATAGTTGAAAGATGCAGGGTACCAAGTCATTACTCATTAGGCAAGTATAAAGCTCATTTATATATATGATGTTCATGCTTAGTTTGTTTCAGACAAGCTTTACTATACTAATTTCCAGTTGTTCTCATGACTAATTTAGAGTAAAGTTCAAATAATTCATACCCAGATGAGAATTTTGGAAACTAGCGTTTACAACTTGTGAAAACTACTAAGATTTTAGAGTGGCTTGCATTTGCAGGAACTCCTCACATCCTCCTTTTTATTTTGGTTGATATCATGATCTGCAAGTGCAGTATATTTTGGACTTTTTTTTTTTTGACAATTACAAAATTATTATGTAACTTTCTTTGTTGGGTGTGTTATGGACGAAGGAAGCTTTCTCCTTTAATATTGCTTGACCAACAAAATGTTGTTATTTGTGCTGCAAGAATAAGGGGATATTCTTTGTACTGGATCATATTTATTGTAATAATTTTTAATTGGTTCGTACTATAGATGTATAGTGTTAGTTTTAAATGTAAATAAATTGTTTGGATCTGTTATATTCTCTATGAATATATTTATGACGGCTTATTATGGATATTAAAAAAATTGAGCCGTATTATTAGCTTTCATTGCTCCTTTTATGCAAAATATTTTTTTTTTCCTTCATTTGGTTCATTCACAGCATGGTAGATTTTCTCTCTAGCATGGTAGATTTTCTTTCCTTCATTTGTTGGTAATTCATAGCTTATTTGAAGTCCCTCAAAAAAATGTCAATGCTCGACATGCATTGTTTGAACCGAATGTAGAAATGCAAGCTGGACCTTATTGTTGTGCAATAACTAAAAAAAAATAAAAGACCAAAATCCAAGTACGCAATTACCCACTACCACTTGAATCTGAGAAAATTACCCACTATGTATGCATATATGTGATATCATTAGTCACCTGCATCTCCACAACCAAAATTGGAATAAGGAAAATCCCTTGAACAAAAAACATAGAATGTAACTATTAATTACCAATGAAATCGAAGTAGGCAATGATCCCACTACTACTTGAATCGGAGAAAATTCACATCCATATGTTCTTAAAAGCAAAATAATGATCCAAATCTGTAAAATTGTTTCAATGTATTACAAACAGCAAAATACCTCATTTAGATACAATAAAATATTACACTTCCAGAACTATATCAGAAAAATAGATTATCAAAGCTACATTATTAAAACAGCTCCAGTGACACTCATCAATTGAAAATTCAAATTTCTCAAGCAACATCATGTGTGGAGAAGCACGTCATGTCCCCAATACACATAATGCACGCTCACACGTGCATTTTGAAATCCAGTATGCTTTTAGCATCAATCCTTTGCACTGGAAAGCATACCTTTTTCACTTCTAGGATCCTTTACTTGTTGAAACTTTATTATTTATGCCTATACCAACAAAGGGGTAAAAATAAAACCTCATAATCCCCACAAGTCCCTTTGAATAATAATCTTTAAAACTTAGAGAAGCACTTTAATACCTACCCTTCAGGCGATACCTAGTATCAAACATGCGGTAACCCGCTATGAGCAGTTGAATCACATACAGTTTTTCAAGTCCAACTTTTGAGCTATATAGTTTTTAAAGTCCAACTTTTTCAAGACCATAGCTGAGCAGTTGAATCACATACAATTTTATTTTATTTCATAAATCAATTTTAAAATGGATAAAGTTAACTAATTTTGTTGCTCAAATGATGTTCCTTTGGCCAATATAAATCTTCGCATATTTTTCCTTTTCCATGAATCACACCTACCACTCATGACTAGTGTCTGTCATTAAAAGTATATCCAATTAGATTTCAATAGCATAACTAATGAGATGAGCCATATCCAATAAAAATAAAAAAACATCAAGCATGATCCACATGGAGATCAGCTTTGGTTATTGATTAATATAGACCATTAATGCAACAAGTCAAATGTAAATTGTAGCTACTTGAGAAGTTTACAAAGTGTTGCAATCTTAAAGAATAGTTTTAGCTATTGTTGTGCGAGGAACATGCTGGTGTGTTCGAGATTTACCAATTTTGGTCCCACCCACCACACACATTTTCAAGAACGTTGTTTTGCACCTCTGCTAAAGGTCCAGGTTTCGGCTACTTTTGTGGTTTTCTCTGATCAAACTGATTAAACCACTATCTAAACCAATGTCAATATATGCATCAGATGGCTTGAAATGTTGGAAAATATTTAGACACTGCAAAAGTTCTTTACTGCTCACAACTTAAACGTTAGCAGCAGACCAAATTATGATAAAATGTTCAAGCAACCTAATAATCATTAAGCTTTCAAAATCAAAATAAGGGCAAACAAGGATCTTGTCGCGCTTTAGAATCACAACAAAATACGAACGTTATCCTCCAAGCTGGTTTATTTCATGCGTGCCGAGAGGCATGTGTGCGTGTGATATTAGAGAGGCCCAAAAAGCAAGAACGGGTTTAATAATCTTTAACCAGATTTTAGAATTCTGACATCGACTTAGCTTACCAGATTGTTGGCAAAAGAATCTCAAACTGAGTACTGGACTAGAGAAACGTGAAATCAAAAAAATTATATTGATTTGAAAATAAAAGGAGAAAACAGTACCTTTCCTTCCGTTTCAACTATTTTTGGTTTGAAAGATTGTACGTGGGAATTAACTCGAATGGTTCATAGAAACAAAGAATCCAGTAGTGAAAGAGTGAATAAGTGACTGTGTGGAAGGAAACTGAAAGTGAATGAAGCAAATAAAGTGGCTGGAGAGATACTAGGAAACGAAAAAAAATAAAAAATAAAAAATCCTTCTTCGGGTGGTTCTTATCCTTGTCGGCGACCTCATACAGCAGTGGAAGCAGAAGATGGCCGGTGATGATGTCGGCAGCACAACCAATCGGACAGAGGGGTGAAGCTGAGCAGAAGGATAATGAGTTGGGGGAGAGAACGCCGAGGAGGGGGGGGGGAGGCAACACGGGAAGGGAGAACGCAGGGTGTGGGAAAATTTGAATCCCAAAAGCTCTAAAATGCACGTTTAAAAAAAAAAAAAAAAACAAATGACAGATGATGTGTGGAGGTTGAGAAACAAAGGTTGTGTAAAAATATTTGAGGAGAAGATACTTAAATCCCTGACAAAGAACTGGTTGAAACTTATCTGTCAAGTTGGTCGGCTATTGGATGCTTGGTTTAGAACGTATATTAGAATCTATAACTATTATTCAAGTTATCTGTTATTCCCGCTCAAGATGTTACAAAACCTCTCTCGGAATTAGTTGTCGCCTGATCTCCCTGAGAGTTTCTCAAAAATTTCCTCTGAAACCTCTCGTGCTGAAACAACATAGCCAATGCTTTTTCTGCCTGCTTGACTTCTCTTCTCCATTAAGACTCATTTCATGGATGCCATTTGCCTTGGTGCTCATTTGCTTAATATCATACGAACTATGGTCCAACATCTGCACTTCTGTTATCCTGTTTGCGGAGGAACCCAAAGCAACCTGTGTGTCCTCACCAGGAACCAAAAGATGTTGTTCCGGTGATGCTGGTGCTATTTTGTTATGGTTTGCTTCCCTTGAGAGAGAATTTGATTCCGCATGCCTGCAAAACAGGATTGGAATGGTACCATTAATTAGCCTATTTTTAAGTAGCACATAAATTCTGCTAAGGTGAGTAGATTATTCAGTAAGATCAAAACTGAGTGCCAGGAAATCTTTAAGATACTAAAGACAGATCCATTATCCATATATCAGAATGTGGACTCCAGTTTGTATCATTCACGCAAAAGAGTAATGGAAAGTGTGGATGGAGCAAAAACTATGAGGAATACGTGACTAAAATGGAGGACAAAATTATGAGTCAAAATGTCACGGGACAAATGCTTGTGAATATATAATTGATAGGACTGGTTTATTAGCATAATTACCTGAAGCTGTGACTGCTAGCGCTATGCCTAGGTTGGTCTTTCAAAGTCTGGTTGATGATTTCCATTTTTGGCACTTCAAGACTAACCTCACCATCACAGACACTCTCGGGGTTTGAAAATTTTGAGTGTGTTGTCGGACCCTCTTCCATCTTTGGAGGTTCTTTACCGTTGAAGCCAGAAGAGATCCCACGTTGGGCATTAAATCCATATTCCCGAACAACCAAGATGATATTCTCTAATGTTCCTAGAGCTTGCTCCACCTCAGGTCTGATTAAAATATTTCTTGTGCCGTTTACATTACACCTATCTCCAAATTCCTTGGTTGAAATATGATCAATGTCCTTGCTATCCTCCTCAAAATGACTGTTTTCTTCATTCTCTTCTTCTTCGATCTCTCCAAAAGCTTTACCATCTGTAACTCTTTCACTCTCTGGCTCAGATTCACTCGCATGGTAATTGTTGTGAACCTCCTGACTTGCATCCATCAAGTCATCCTGCTTACTTGCAATAAGATGTTCTTTAGGGAGAAGACATGTATCAGCCTTAACCTCTTCTCCTTCCACAGCCCTTTTCGGTACATTAGTGGGATAAAGAACATCACGTATTTTACCATACAACGGGTCCCCCAAGGCCATGATAAAATCTTTGTCGCTCTTAGACGTAGAAGACAGTACCTGTGGTTTTAAGAATTGGAAAATGTGAGAGAGAAAAATAAAACGTAAATCACATACATGAGGATGCAGGAGTCAACACGCAGGCTGTTTAACCCAGGCCATACGTTGCATAGATCCAACCAAGTACATTTTGAGTTTTTATATTATGTTAACTCCAAAAGATTGCATATGATAATCAAGAGTTGTTGAAATCCAGTGAATAAGTAGGATATATGCCGTTAATTCTAGAAGTTATCAAGTTGGATGATTTGATAAGATCCAAATGTAGGATCACTTTCATTCAGAACTAACTCAAACAGTATTCTTTCTTCATGAGTTCTTATTGTTGACACTGTGGACAAGAAAATGATATCTTGAACCAAGTGGGTAAAGTACAAGAGAATAAAATGACCTTTTGATAGAGTCTGAAACCATTGCCAATGAGCTGCCTTGAGACAAAGTTTATAAGGGATGGAGGGATAAAGTCAAGCTTGATATCCATATTTGTGATTGTCCTGCAAAATTAGAAGTGTTATAGTTTGGGTTGATTAAAGTTCCAAAAGTCCACACACCATGTTCAGTATATTCGACTACAACTCACCGAAAGTAACTTCTTTCTGAATCCACCTTTTGCAAAGCAAAACCTCCTATAACATCAATCCTAACAGCATCATTTTCTTCAGGGATCCCCTCACTTGTGAAACCATGAGTAATAATATCAATGCTTTCTGAATGAGAGATCTACGAGCACGATAAACAAAATACTTTTTACTTCAGGTTTCAACCTAGAAACAGATGTGACAGGAAAAAACATTGCAACTGAGACAAAAAAGTCCACCAAAGATTTCAAGTACTACCGTGTTTAGAAGAACAACAATGAGATCATCTTGAAAGTATTCAAACATAAAATAGTGCACAATGGCCTCCCTTGTTGACAGTGGCCAAGGAACCTTCATCCTTCCTTCCAAAAATTCAGAGAAAAATCAGGATTTCAAAGTGGAATATGTTTGAGAAAGAAAGAAGTAATCAAATAAACTTTATTTTCAAGAAATGCTGTGGTCTTATGCTAGACAAACCTCACTGAGCATATCTGTTCACCAATCCGAACCTTTTGCAAACATTTGCAAGAGAGGATTTTGAAAGTTGGAACACTAGACTGAGGCCACCTGAAAAACAATAGAACGTGAAAAGGAAAAAGAAATTACTGTCAAAATTACAGTTATACTAAAGTCAATAGAAGAAGACGGGTTGCCATTTGTCGTGAATAGACTCTTAATGCCTTCTCTTTCTCTCTCTCTCGTTCAACATCTGCCAGTGTGATTTATCTTTCTACTCTATTATGTATTCATATTGAGTAGAATGTGATGCATACATCAGGCCATTAGACAAAATATAGTATTGCAGAGTTAATGTAGAAAACTAAAGCACACGGAATGATGGAAAGATTCTCACCATTTCTTGTAGAGGGTCGACTCCCATGAGGTGCATAAACCTGCAATGAAGGATGGAATATTTCTAAAATTAATTTATATGATATTCAATGATATCTAACCACCTAAACAACTCGCTGATTATTATTGATCAGTGTAAGATGAGCTCAAGATGTCTGGGCATTCTGGTATAACTTACAAACATCTACAGGCCCATCTGCATAGCCTTCAGCAAGTAATGTATGAAAGGGAGTGCCTTTGGGCCCTTCACGATACATAACACGAAAGTCGTTACTGTCTTGTTTTAACTGCCAAGAGAAGGAGGTTGTGACGAAACTATACCAAGACCTAATAAAATGTCATCTACAAGCCCATCCAAATGTATGCAACTGCATTCATTTTTATTAATTCTCACATGTTTTCTGGGTGGATGAAAAGAAAAGGTTTCAGGGAAGAAAAGACAGAGGAATCGCAGAAGATTTCAGAATACAGAAGGTTTCACTGCGAAGAAAAGGAAAGGAAGAAGATACGCAAATTAGATATAGTGTACCTTCCATTCAGCACGTGATCTCTCTCTGGCGTTCAGTCCCTCATTATCATCTGTGGAAGCGCTCCTCAACATGTCAAGGAAATATGATACTTCCGCAGTCCTTCTTTCAATTACTTTCGAATTGCATCATGCACAAACAAAAGTTTAAAATTGGAAAGTTTTTGAATAATGCATGATATTTTCTTTCAAATCAGTATCTCGTGTTAATTATAAGGAAACATAAGCCACGACTGTCTAAAGAAAGTGAATAGAAAAGCCAGAGGAATTAATAACCTTCAGTTCCATCTTCTAAAGAATGTAGGAGTTGATTCTTGACCAAGGTTTTAAGTGTCTCTTCATTTGTCAGATCAGGCGACGAAAGTGTCTTGTCCAACCTCTCCCGATACTGAGTGATCATTTGTTTTTCCTCCATCTTTACATATCCAAGAAAATTATGAAGATCTATCTCTCAAACATATCTCCATCAATGCATCAATATAAGCCTTCGAATGATGACGGAAAAAGGTTTCTCTTGATCTACACCAAGTAATGAAAGAAGTTCAAAGTTCTTCAATTATATTCCATCTTATAAAGGACTTGAGATTAGATGACCTTTAATGTTAATTGAAATCTATTAGAAAACTTCCAATAAAAGCCGTCGACGATTTACCTAAATTTCTCTTTACCTCATAAGAATTAAGAAGCCTTCTTAACAAACTTTCATACACGCAAACACTTAAACCTATGAGCACATAAAACCAATAGTAATAAATACCACACCTCTAAGCACATAAAACCAATACAGATAAACGAAAACCATCAATATCAAACAGATAAACATAGAAGCTCCTTGGCAGACAGAGTTTGACATTCATCAAAATCCAATCCAAAACAAAACCAAAAATCAAATATATTAAAGTGCCCAGATTAAGACTCATCTAAAAAATCCCATTAAAACTCAACTCACACGAAGCTCCAAGAGAGGAGCAACTTGCACCCAGCTCGACTTTATGAGCTCCAGACAGAGTCGAGAATCAGAAAACCGAAATCCCCACCACCCAAAAACCAGATCTCAATGAAAAATCAATTATAAATCCACAAGGACAGGAGGAGACAGGCTCACCTGATGTTCGAACACCCAGGAGGATACGCAACACGGACCACTCTCGGGCATAACGAAATTCCAGACACAAGGCAGAATCACCGACGCACCCAACACTTTTAAGTTTTCCCAGAGTTAATCTAATTAAAATAGTTAACAGTGTTTAAATCTTAATCAAATTCTATTTAAGGATAGAGGAAGGCCGCAGGCGGTTTCGGGAAGAGAAATACAGTTTGAAGAGTACATCGGTTGTGCACCGAGAACAAAGTATCGGGTGGGAATCACCCACAAGAAGTGCTTGTGCTCACGACGTTAGTCGAAGGAAAGTGAGAAGCTTTACGGAGTTTGAGAGAAAAATCAACAGGGTCAGTATGCTTGGCGCGTTCTTTTGACACGTTAAAGTTTCGGTGACGTCACGCTGCTCCTAAGCGAATAATCCCGGCCGCTAGATTTTAGCGCACACGTCGGCAATTTTCTAGTTTTTTCCTTAAACCGAAACAAATATAGTTTTTTATTTTTATTTTTTTAAAAAAGTAAACAGTATTTGACATCACGGCTTAACTTAGAAAATATTTTTAAAATATGAGTTTTTTTGACATTCCGTAAAAATAGTGAATAATTCGTGCAATCTTATTTAAATTACAACCATCTAATTTAAATCTTTTTAAGAAAAATTCTTATCATTCATAAACTTATATTCATGAGCAGATACATTTTAAAATATTCTCATATTAAACATGATATTATAAACTAAAATAATAAATAATTCTACATATAATTATAAAGTGCATAAATACTGTATAATCACTTTGAAAAAGAATGAGATCTATTATTAAAAAATTAATTTTTTTATGTAGATATTTTATTTTATTCTTTTTTTTAAATGATTATGAGACGATTATATAATTCACAATTATAAATATTTTTTTCAATTTAAAAAGTATTACAAAGGGATGCAAATATTAGGTCGACTAGAACAGCAAACATAGGAGTTAGGACAGCGAATTTTGCGTGCATATGTAGTGACAAGGATTCCCTTTTCTTTTTTTTCAAGGCATTCTTGCATTTTTGGCTTGCCAGTTTTGGTCTCACAGTCCCGTTTGTTTGTAATTTGATAGGAAAATAATTTATACTACATATTACGTGCATTCTCTAAAATTGGAACAGACTCTAAAATTATATTTATTTTTTAAAAGAAATGTATAAATTTAAACATTCTAAAATTTTGTCTATCTTTAAAAATACGACACGCATAAGTATACATGGTAACAGTAACAGGCATTCTCCTTTAATTTAAGTTACTTAATTAGATTACTTTATTAATAGACAGGACAGCTTCCTATTTATTAGAAAACATTTAATATCCTCATTTATTACCAACTGCAAACAACGAGGATCGGTGTAGGTCGTTGTAACTTTAATGACCCAGAAGCAAAGAAAATGCATAAAAGTCAGACTAAAGTTGCTCAGAGCGTGCAAACACGTAAAAAGGTAAAAGGATGCATTTAAAGGATGTGCTTCACAGTTCACAACCCCCAAAATGAAATTGGGCCTCCAGAGCTATAGAGAAACCCAAAACAAAAGGACACGAAAGGATGGATGTTTAAGCAAAACCATTGAAGGGACAATCAAGGCCCAACAAGAACTTTAAGGTTCAAATCCGAACACAATTTCAGTAACATTCTTAGCTCACTGGATTGGGAATTTAACAAGCAACAGGCCTAGGTCGCTTTTAGATTGAGCCCCGTATCATCCATCTATGGTGTGAAGTCGTTCTTTTCTCCCTCAATTCCATTAAATTTCAGGCAGAGAACAGAACATGAATGGAAAGTTGTGGAGACAACACACCAGACAGTCCCTCAATTTTCTCTCTTCTGATCAGGAAGTCTCACACACGTTTTCAGGGGTTACGAAATCAACATGAAAGCACCCATGTAGATGCATCCTGCTTTCCGATCGAAACTGTCGAGTGCAATTTCCTTTGCCATTTTTATGTAAAACAAATTCCTGGCACGGCCGCCTCTCTTGTCATGTGTGTATATATCATTCATGACACTCTCCTCTAAAAGCTCTAGGAGTATGCAAGGCTTTTGCCATAGTGCTTGCTACATTAATTATAAGCAAGTTGTACAAAAAAATCACGTGTCACTATCTATCATTTTGCTTTACCATAATTCTTCACGCATCTTTTGAAAATTCAAACATGTGCTGATCTGTATTCTGTCCACAAAATGAAACAGGAAGAGATGATAATTCTGCTCAGCAACCACAACTTTGAAAATATATTGTGATATTGGTACGTGGGAGATAGATCATAGTTTTGGAGAGGCCGGCAAATGGTGCCCGAAGGTCGAGTTATAGCATGACAAAAAAGAAACCTGTCGTCCAATGTGAATACACCAGTTCCTGGGATTCCTTCTTCTTCGTGATCGATCCACCTGAGGAGCAAAATCAAAGTGGAAAAATGTGGCCCTCATGGCCTCTCCACCCTCCACTAGCACCCCCCCATAATCATGGTCTCCATTGAAAAGGGTCAAAAAAATTCCCACCCATCATTAATTTTTCTCAATGATCCACGTACAGTAGTATAAGAAGGACTTTCATTTTTCAATTTTTTCAAACTGTTGATGAAACACGTTTTGTTTCAGCCAGACAATAAGATCATTATTAATTGGGTGGGTCAACTACGCCCACTCAAAATGTTTTTCATTTCTATTTGCTGCAGCAGCTTGCTTGCTGATACGTTGTGGAACCTGACGCGGATTTTGAATGTCTTTGCTTACTAATTTCACTATTTGGCAGAAGATAAACGATAGATGCAGTCATGAATGAATAAGTGTCGTATAATTATTTAAAAAAAAAATAAATACGAAATTTATATAAAAAAATTAATTTTTTAATTATAGATCTTATTTTTTTTCAAAATGACTGTGATACTTACACACTTTACGACTATATGTAACATTACTCTTAACAGAATTGGTGCTTTTATGAGTTGTAAAGTTGAAACTTTGTTTCATTGGGCACAAATATGGATGCTCGATCTGTAAACAGTGCTAGCTATAAATACGCCATCATCTCATTTCTGGCTAAACAAAGAGTACTGCATGCAGCATGCATGGTATGGTTGCAAGTGAGTAGTGTTGCATTCAATCGCTGTATATACATATATATGTATATATATCATGTATGGTAGCTTCCAGTATAATTAATCATGCGGGAAACCTATTGGGACCTTTCCTTTGCATGGTTCTTTTTGTTGCCAAACTTTGGCTTCTTTCATGTTGGAAATGACACCAAGAATGTGCTGTTGTTATCAAGTGAAAGCGAAGTTTCAACTTTTTTACAGGTTCTAGTACGCTAGCTAGTTACGATTTTCTCCTAATTATCCTACAAGTATTAATTCTTGGTTAGATTAGTCATAAATGTTATTTTAACGTCTTTATATTTATAAATTTAAAATTTTTCTTTTAAATTAAAATATAAACATAAATAATATGTAGTGTAAGAAGCTTTATACTAAAGTTATTATAGATTTTAGGCATAGTTTGTTTTTATAATTATTTTCAATTCAATTCATCTTATCTCATTTAATCATTATAATTTTTTTAAATTCACATATAAAATAAAATAAATAATTTAACTTTTTTTAAAATTTTAAATATAAATAATATTAAAATATATTTTTTAATAATATTTTATTTAATTTTTAATTTTAATTTTAACTTATAATTGCCTTATTCTATTGTGTGCGTTGATTTTGTGAGGCAAAATAACTTTTCTCTTTTGGTAAACCGAATATCGTGAATCGGTAATGATTATTTTTCCTCGCGTTACTTGGCATATGCTACCTTTGAAAACCGTGCATATTAAAATATTAAAAGAATATTTTTTAAAGCTAGGCAGAGCCGCAGAAGTATTTTTCAAGTAGGCTGGCTTTATTAATTAATTGGATAGCTGATATTTTCCGAATGGCCGGCATAAGAGTAATTCTAGGTATAATTGTAAAATACATCATCTTTACGTAATTATTTAGAAAAAATACGTCATCTGTGGCTGCCCTCGAACTTTGTCCCTTTCAGTGGTCCTTGGGTTTTACTGGTTGTGGTATATGTTATCTTTACAAAAAAAAAACACGTATGTGTTCTGATTAAACCTTTAAATTACAACTTCACTCAGAATATATATTTATATATATATATATATATATATACAATAATTACTGCAAAAAATGACTTTTTAAGTTTTGGTACTGGGGAGTTATTTATTTGGATAAATGATATTTATAATTCTAGCCACCCACATGCTTTTTAAAAACTGTATATAACATTGTTCTTTATTTTTATTACAAATTTATGTGACAATGCAATCTAGCCGTCAAAAGCAGCCAGGTAGACTGAGTCAATCTATCCGACGGTGGCTGTATATATGGCTAAATCTACTAATCATGAATGTTAGGCTTGTCGTAAAAAAATCATCACACAACTCTGTATTTAGATCATTATTGGCACCACTGATTAACAAGATTTTTATATATGATCCCCAAGTATAAACTCTTTCCAGAAGCAAGAAGGACTTTTTTATAGTTGTTTTTCATCATATTATTAGAACTTTGTCACGACTCTGATCATTCACATTTTCTAAAACAAAACAAAAAATCAGAAATTCTACCAAAAGTTGAAGGGTTTTTTTTTTCGAATGAAGCTTGCGTATTTATAAATAAAAGATTTAAGTTACAGAAACAAGAAGGTCCTTACCACTATCAATAAGTACAATACTAGAATATAAAATAATTACTAGTATGCGACCAATTATACTGTTGGTTACGATCTATTGTGCCATAAAATACAAATCAATTTTTAGATCGATCTATTTTTTTAAAATACCATCTTTTATGAGATGACATAATAAAAGCAATATCTTTAAAGATGATAGAAATTTACCAGAGTGATAATAACCCTGGAATTGTTGAGACTACAAGAAGAGAATAACCTTCAAGAAGAGAATTACCAAAAGCCGAAGTTATTCGTTGTATATCCGAAACATAGAGACAAAGAGAGTAACATGATTACAAAATTGCCTATCTCAACTAGTTAGCGTCTGCATATATATATATATGATAAGCGTTGGTCAACGAAGGTCTCGTGATAATGCTTTGAACGGGTGGTTGGATAAGATTTCTGACTCATGCCCAGCTGTTCATCTTTTACATTGATTCTAGAATAAAGTAATCTTATTATTATATAATTTATTATTTTTATTTATTTATTTAAATATATAATTTATTATTTTTATTTATTTATTTAAATACACATCAATAATTTAAAAAAATTAATAAAAATAATAAATTACATGATGATATACGATATAGAGATGATAAATAGCATTAATTTTCAAAGTAAAATGATTCACTTAATTTACAATGTTTTATACTACTTGTGAATCCGATACATATATTTCAATACGAAAATAATAAAAATAAGAAAGTAATCTTAAACTTAATACGTGTCTTGTTTAGTTGATCTTGATCTTTTTGCATTATCTCCGATCTTATTGCTCTGTTAGTTTTATTTTTCTTATTAACTTAATATTTTAGACCTATTGCATGTACTAACATATAATTACAGAATCATTGACATAAACAATCGCGAGAGAAACCGAAACGTTAGCATGCATAGTGATGCATGCGCCGTTAAGCACACCTGAAAAACCAAAAAAATAATAAAAAGCATATGAGTAAAATAATTATTAAATTACATTGATTAATTAATGAATTGTCGTGGCGAAAAAAAGCCGCTTTAATCTACAATGCAGTAGCAAGGCAGTCGCTATCTCGTCCAATGGGACTCCTTCGTTCGTAAGATGTCTATTTCCCATTGGTTGGTTGTGGACAAGCCGTAGTTTCGGTCGTTGTTGGTCTTATCTTACGTAGGCCCACTCTTCCACCTCCTTCGATTTCTCGCTACTTAGAACATTCTCATTGGTTTTGGTAAATGAATCTTCAAAATTTAGTCAATATCATATTTTTTTATATTTACTTATTTTATTTAAATTCAATCCCCACATTAGATTAGCCATTCACATTCTATATAATATTAAAATATTATTATTTTAATAATTAATTAATTAAATTTATTTTTATCACATTTTATAGTTCTACTAATTAAATGTTAATAATAATTATATTCTAATTAAATTAATATTAAAAAAAGTTTTATTAAATGTTAATAATAATTATATTCTAGTTAAATTAATATTAAAAAAAGTATTATTAAATATTAATAATAATTATATTTTAATTAAATTAATATCAAAAAAGTTTTATTAAATGTTAATAATAATTATATTTTAATTAAATTAATATTAAAAAAGTTTTATTAAATGTTAATAATAATTATATTTTAATTAAATTAATATTAAAAAAGTATTATCAAATGTTAATAATAATTATATTCTAAATGTTAAATGTTAATTATATTCTAATTAATTTAATTTGTTTGTTTGGAGTGAGAAATTAGTATTTTAATATTTGGAGAACTAATTATGGTTCTCTATATTTGGCCAATGACTGTAGCAAAAATGTAAATTATTTTGAAGATGACCAATCCAATGTAGAGTTTTTTTATACAAGTTATCTAAATTTTAGATAATTTTCTCATTTAGCCAAGTCAATGAGAATGCTCTTAGTAGTACGCTAGCTATTCTCTGTGGTTGTCCTACAGAGGCTTTTTCCATGGTTGCAGCGTATTGAGCATGCTTTTAATTAAAAAATGTTACTATAAGTTTTTTTATTTTTTATTTTATTTTGACCGTTTATATTTTTAATTTTTTAATTTTTTTTTACTTACAAATATTTAAATATTTAAGTATTTTAGTGTATTGGTATGTTTTTTAAAAATATTAAAAAATATTAAAAAATATAAAAAATAAAATAAGATAAAAATAAAAAAACAACTTTGTGTTAACATGCACACCCAACAGTCAAAGTTGAGCAGTATGCTAGCACTACTATTTTTAATTTAGTATCTCTCTTCTTTTTTTTTTTTAAGAAAATAAAAAATAAAATTGCAAAATCATCAACTGAAATTCACAATTTTAGCTCAATAACAACGCTTTATATAATTTTATGTATATTTGTGAAAAATTCTTTATCAAAAGCCTACATATTAAGTCTGTATTCACATTCTTGAAACTATCGAATTGAGAAAATTTCTCAGCAAGTCAGTTATAAGAATTTCAAAGAATCATGCATCCTCAACGTTCAAACTAGCAAAGAAAAGTATTTCATCTCGTCTTATTTTATTTATTATTATAAATTTTTTTTAATTTTCACACAAAATATAATAAATAATTTAACTTTTTCATATCTCAAGACAATAATAATATTAAAAAATAATATTCTAATAATATTTTATTTAACTTTCATTTAAAATAATCTTATCTTATCTTATTATCCAAACCGCATCAATATACGTATACATGTAACACATGCATGGAGCTATTCTCTTCAGTATAAATAGAATTTGAACTTAAACAATGAGTTCAACAAATATGTACAATAATTCTTTTAGTTTACATATTGAAGGGACATTCATGGGTCCATGGACTATATAAAATAAAGGATAATCATAACTTAGTTCCTTAATTTTCACTTTATCCCCTAAAGATGTAATTGGTCCCACATTTTCATCTTTCAATGCCAAGTAAACTCTTACCAAATTCATTTGTCACCCCTATGTCCAAATACGGTGACGTTTGATATTGTCTTCTTCCGAGTAGTTTCGTAGATATTGGTCTGTATATTCCAACATGCTTCGTGCCCGCCAATTGGTGTGAAGATGGAAATTCAATAACAATGACTAGTACTGTAGAGTTTTTTCCATATGTTATATGTGACATATTAATATTGTTGGCTTCCAATAATTCATAATTAGATTTAAATTGTCTTGTTCAATGCGAGAAAGCGCACTGTGCATTATATTTTTACTAATATAAATAAAAAATTATATTTACAAGTTAGTATAAAAAATATATTATTTCACATCGATGACAATTAATCATTTGAATCGCAAGAGGAGTTTAAAATTACATTATATAAATTAATCGTGATATGTCAACGGCACCTAAAGTGCATCTTTTATTCAGATTTATAAGATTGTTCACTCAATCGGCCTAACAAGTTGAAAATTTTACTTTTAATCCTGTTATGGACTAAATTGACTCAGTCGAACTTTTTGAAAATCTATTACTAATAATAAGGGAAGAGATAAAACAACGAGATAATGTAGAGAACATATAAGACAAGGAAGAGATAAACCAAAAGAAGTTAGCTCAAACTCTTAAAAAAAAAAGATTTCACAATGCATGTTGGACTCTATCGCTCTAACAAAGAAAACAGATATCTATAAAAGGATGATATTTATACAAATGAAGGAGGGACTCTCCAGAGGCTCGAGACGACTTCTCTACATTGAGATTAAATTTATCCATTATATTGAGCGATATGTAAGGTCATGAGAGATTGTAAAATCATCAATCATAATGGATTTCGTCCCCAAACAACTCATAGACATATAATTTTATGAAGAACCATGTAAATTACTGTATCTCTATTTATTTATTCATATTTAATTTGTTTATTTATTATTTATTTTATATATGAATGTGAAGAACACCGTATCGAAACCCTAATCATCATCGTGGGTCGGTGATGATTCTTTTCTCCCTTCCAGTCTGTTGTGTAAATTAAGACATTAACAAACCTGATAATTTACTTATTTTATAGAGGAATGTGAAGAATACCGCATCAAGCCCGAATCATCATCGTGGGTCGGTGATTATTCTTTCTTTCATTTCGATCTGTTGTGAAAATTAAGGCATTAACAAACTTGATCTAAATTTATATCGGACCTGGATATATATTTTCAAAATGAAGATTTGGCTAAATTTTCGATCAGAACAAAAAATTAAAAAAAAATAAAAATCCAACATTTTAGACTCGACCGACCCAATTTTATTTTTATGTTTATTTTTAGTTTAATGACAATGTTTAACACATATTTCAGATAATTCGAGTATATACTCGAGTATTGGGTCGATTTCGAATTCCGGCCCATTTTAATCGAGTCAGTTGTTTTCAAGTCGGGTCAAAAGTTCGGATCGGATCAGCCATTCGCCTATTTTGTACACTCGGTCAACTTGTAAGTAGCCTTGCTTAAATAAAAAAATGAAAGTAACATTGTGCTCCGGCCGATCGAGTATGTCCCACATGCACACGGACGATCCATTAAATATTAATAAAATATCAAGTATGAAAGTACTTTTCTTTGATGGTTACGTGATGTTATATATTTTTTTCTTATTCACACGCAAGTCCTGATCAAATTTTCTTGTTCCCATTGTCTCTTGAATTTCCAAAATATATATTTGTTTATATGCGTTCCCGTACTTAATTATATGAGCCATCGCTTTCTATATAGCAAAGACAGTAATTAATTAATTATTAACTTAATTCGTGATCTCTACGTTAAATGAAGAGTTTTGCTACACAACCTCCACCACACTCCACACTCCACACTTTTTTAAATTTTTAATTTTTTTTTAATTTTTTTTTGAGTTTATTATTTTTAAATTATTTCAAATTTTTTATTCATTATTCATATAATAAATATTTAATAAAAGAAAAAAATAATAAAAATTAAAAATAATGTGGAGTGTGGAGGTTATGTGAATAGTAGGAGGTTGAATAGATTTTTTGTTAAATGAAACCCAGAAAAAAGAAAGGTGACGATCGAAGAGAAAAGACAAGTAAAGTTTGTCGTTTCGATCGGCTACAAGCCTGAGGCATAATGTCATATTATAAGGGGCTAGCACTTGGGGGCAGCAAATTCCGCATTCCACTCATATGAGTGCATAATGTTTCATTTTTTTTTTCTTTGCATTACAACGTAATTAATTAATATTCTTGATAGAATGTCAGAAAGACACGTTTCGGGAGAATAGAAAAAAAGAAAAAAACTCAAGGCAGGGAAATTGTTCAACCCATTAATTGATTTTAGTCGAATTTAGAATTTTAAAATTGGAGAGAGATAGACATGGGACTTTCATTTCATGAATCAATATTCAATACATGATTTATCTGCCAACACAATAGACATACACTCAGGAGGTCCCTCCTCTAACAGAACTCTTTCACTCATAGACCTTAGAGCTAGTTTTGTAGCTTCATGAGCTGCCTTGTTACAATGGGGTTCTGGAAGCATTATTTGAAAGTTTATGAATCTTCTCAGCCATCTACAAGGTGTATTGAACAATGCTTGCAAGGGATGGAAGAGAAAATAACACCTGAGATGAGAGGGGACTTGGAAAATATGTTCATTACTGAGGAAGTGGCAGAAGCAATCAAGCAAATGTCACCCCTCAAGTCTCCAGGGCCATATGGCTTTGGAGCGGGGTTTTATCAAGGTCATTGAGAGATTGTAGGGAATGAGGTATCACAAGCAGTGTTAGATTTCTTATAGCATGGAGGTATGTCAGAGGTACTAAATCACACTCATCTAGCTTTGATTCTAAAGGTTAATACACCTATTTCTGTTCATGATTTTTGCCCTATAAGCATTTGAAATGTTTTCTACAAACTAATCTCCAAAGTAATTGCTAATAGGCTTAAAGGTGTTTTATCTAAATTATCTTATGGAACCAGAGTGTTTTTATCCCCAGTAGATTAATTACTAACAACATAATGGTTGCCTTTGAGCTACTGCATACAATGAAAGCTAGACAAAAGGGAAGGGAGGGGAGTATGGCAGTAAAGTTGGACATTCTAAGGCATATGACAAGGTTAAATGGGACAATTTAGAGGCAATGAAGGTGAAACTGGGTTTTGGGCATAAATGGATTGGTCTGGTGATGGAGTGTGTAAGATCAGTAACTTACTCAGTTCTTACTAATGGAGCATCAGGGGAGACCATATCACCCTCTAGAGGCTTGAGACAGGGGGATCCCTTGTCTCCTTATATGTTCCTAATTTGTGCTGAGGGTCTTACCTCCCTATTACATAAAGTTGAATCTATTGGAGCTTTAAAGGGGGTAGCAGTGTCGAGGGGAGGGATGAGAATAAGCCACTTACTCTTTGCTAACGATTGTATCATTTTCTGTAGAGCAAGTTTAGAGGAGTGGTATGCTGTCCAAATTTTGGTGGAGCCACAAGGGGTCGGAGGGAGGGATATACTAGAGAAGCTGGAAGAAACTTGGAATGGTTAAAGGTCAAGGTAGCTTGGGTTTCAGAGATCTTAATAGCTTTAATAGAGCACTTCTTGCTAAACAAGGTTGGAGATTACTAAAGGAACCTTCTTCCCTAGTTGCTTGTATTTTTAAGGAAAAGTATTTCAGGAGTGTGGTTTGTTGGAGGCAAAGTTGGGATCCTACCCCTCTTTCATCTGGAGGAGTTTATGGATAAGTCTGTATGTGGTAAGGGGTGGTGCTGTGTGGAGGGTTGGAATGGGAATAGCATTAGGATTTGAAAGGATAAGTGGCTACCTAAGCCAACAACCTACCACCTTTTGGCAGGGCTGCATCGCAGCCTCCGCCATATCCAACAACAGTTCCTCCATCCTCGGTTGAGCCCCCTTACAACCCTTCTTAGTATTCTTTGGTGATGCTAATGTTGCACGACCATTCCCTGCCCTCCTCTTAATGCCAATTGAGAGTATAGTTTCAGAAAGAGCTCTGGCATGATCACGAGCCCGACGTTTCCACCTACCACACCCTCTCAGATGAACATTACTCCGAGGTGATGCTGCAACCTTCATACTCCAGCTTGCCTCCCCATACTTCATAATAGACATTGGTTCCACAGTGGGTTCAGACTCAGTATCTCTCGACCCTGGACTGGCCCTTTGCACCTTACTAGGCCCACCCTCACTATTCGGTCCATTAAGGCCCTTGAACCCAAGTAACCCCGCCCATTTTTCCCTTTCAACATGCAACATTCCTCCTTGCTCTACACAACTCGGGCGCTTCTTGCAGCTATCTCATCACTCACATCAACTGTACTTGTGCCTCCTAGACCACCTTCTGCTGCGGCCATATATATTCTTTGATTTACGCTGTCACCATCCTTAGGACCCCAATTATTTACAACAGTATGCCCTTGATCATCGTTTCTTGACAGTCTTCCCTACGCTGAGCTCCCGACAGATTCCTCTACTTCTCCTTCCTCTGGCCCACTCCTAGAAACTTTCACTCCTTCATCCTTATTTCTCTTTCTCCTTTCAGAGGTAGGGGAGGAAAACCGTCTTCTAGCATAGCCTTCAGCCCTCAATCGTGTGCAAAACTGCCTACTGTTATCATTTATCTCACTTTGCTCTCCCATCCCAGATGTGCAACCCGTCTCCCTGTGCATCAACCAACCACATCTAAAACATATTTTGGACAACTTCTCGTATTTGAAGAAGACCCATATCTTTTGTCCTTGAACATTAAGGAACCTACCCCAAGCAATGGCCTTTAACAAAGGTACCTCAACCTTAACCCGCAGTGCCTTCCCTTAACCTATACCATGTTCTCCCACATCCACCTCCATTACCTGCCCCATCGAGCTTCGAATATGTTTCCCACACTCTTATGTCATGCACCCTAGTGGCAAGTTGTGGATTTGCAGCCAGAAAGATTCGTGGTCAAAATGAATCTTCCCTGATTGCAAAACCCCATCATAATGAACCAATAAAAACATGACATTTTCGAACAGCCACGATTTTCCTTCAAGAATCCTCTGTTTGTCTGCTTGAGACGCAAATGTAATCACAAAAACATTTCCCTCAACTTCCTAGAAAACAACACATTTACTTATTCTCCAGATCCTTGCCATTGTGTTTTCTACAACTTCCTTACTTATCACATGGTCTGAACATACCTTCCCAATCAAACTTCATTCCCCCTTCCTCTGAATCTCCTCTCCACGACTAGAGGAAACCTCTAAGATAGCATCCTCTTCCTTAGTCAGCCGTAGTTGCCTCCACTTCTCTTCAATCCCATTTATCACTTTGGTTATCTTGCCGTAGCGACTTCACGAACACAAGTTTACTACAAAATCCTAATCCCCCACCTCTTCTGTCGTAAGCAAAGCGGCACTATTCCATCTCTTATTCATATCTGTGTTGTGCTTTTTGTTATGTATATATATATATATATATATATATATATAGATATACGCATGTTTACCTATCAAATGAAATTAAATCCATGTAAACATACAACTAAGGGTGCATGCTCTCTCCTCTTGATTTTTGTTGTTGTTGTTGTTATTTTTGTAATCTTTGAATACGGGGTTAGGATTCCTTTCAACTTGCACCCAATAGTCGAATAAATTTCCCCAACTTCGAAGCCTCTAAAACCTCCGATCCCTCTTTCTAACACATTCACATGCATGAGTTGAAAAGCCAATCTGTAAAGCCAGACTGTCCCATGAATGAAGGAAAATGCATGCCAACTAACTTGTGCGTGTGTCTCTCATTTTCTGCTCACATAAAGGAATCCGAAAAGGGTTTGATCCCTATCTACCATTTTAAGCAAAAGTTCACATGGGTACCCCCAAGTATATAACTCATGTTGCACATGATGTCGTCGATCAGATTAAGTACCTCGATCCGTCCCCAAACCAACTCGATCTAAAAGTCTTAAGTTTGATGCAAGGGGCCAAGTTTAAAATACAAGTTAGACAACATTAAAAAGAAAGTAAAAATTATTGTAAAAGATACATCATTAATGACCATTACTCATTACGTTGGTTGTAGGATGGATTACTTAGAAGTAAAAATTCGGATAATGAGAACATGTAGGTAGTCGAGTACCATGTATTCATGACTTCATATAGCTTTCAAGAAAATAATGAATGTATTTTCCTTACAAATTCATTCCCCATCAAAATGAAAAGAGGTTTTGAAAATAATTTAAATTACTAAAAGATAAGTGTTACAATTACAAATAGATCTTATAAAAATAGATTCAAATATTAATATGACTTTATATGATACATTAAATTTATTTTACAATAAAAATATATTTATTTATCTTACCAAAATGATCAAAATTACTAAAATCGCTCCAAATTCATTTGATGTATCCCTTGGGAAATTTAATCAGAAAATTGAGATGAAATAGCCAAGTCAATTCAGGCTAAGAACTTGCAATGCATCATGCATGAACCTAATAAGTAATAATCATGGTGTCACTTATGTAAAGAGAGAAAGAAAACTTCTATTTCCTTTTAAACTTGTTTAAAAATGGTAGAACTGTAAAAGAAAATTATAAAAATATCCGGGTTAGCAACAGATATTCCAACTAACCATTATTACGGGTAGAAAACCCATCTTAACGGATAAAAAACAATTGGATAAGGATTTAAAAATAAATAAAAAAAGAGAGAGAAAAAGACCAAAAGCAGAACAGCAGAAGTCAACTACCTCGTTGGTCGTTAATACGGCGTTACTCCAGGTATACGGTATACCCAGATCAGAATCCTCTGTTTTTAACTCTTAACTGGTCCGTCATTTTTTAACCATGGTTAAGAATACTCTTTTTAGCCTTCCTTCCACCATAGGCTAGTCACCAACCCAAAAACCAAACCAAACCCATCAACGTAAGCACAGTATCTCTCACCGTACATCACATACCCCCTCCTCCCTTCCCCTTTCCTCTCTCTTTCTCTCCCTCTCTCATTTCCACTATATAAAGGCCGTGTCTTCCCCAACTTTCTCACTCTGACCTCTTCCGGATTTTTTTTTTTCCTCCGGAGAAAGTAATTATCCTCTGCTTTTCTGAACTTTCAGAGGATCTCTCTTCGAATTACTTGAGATACTTTCGAGGATTTTCGCAAGTCTTGTTTCCTTTGCTATTCGAGGTCTATTTTCTCAAGTTTTCCTCGTAATCTCCGGGGTTCGTGTTTGTATTGTTGAGGAATGGTGGTGAAGATGATGAGGTGGCGGCCGTGGCCACCTCTGGTGTCTAAGAAGTACGAGGTGAGGCTGGTGGTGCGGAGTCTGGAGGGGTGCGATCTGGTGCGGGAGGGTACAGATAAGGGAGGGGTCTCTGCGAGATTGGCGGTCGAGATTAAGTGGAAGGGTCCGAAATTGGCGCTGAGTTCGCTGAGGAGGACGGCCGCGAAGAGGAACTTCACGAGGGAGGTGGAGGTGGAGGTGGAGGTGGAGGCAGGTGCTTCGTCTCAACAAAACGGCGTCGTCGAGTGGGACGAGGACTTTCACGGCCTCTGCACTCTCTCCGCGTACAAGGACAATGTATTTCACCCGTGGGAGATCGCTTTCACTGTCTTCAATGTGATCTCTCTCTCTCTCTCTCTTATACAGATATATATATATATATATATATATATTTATATATATAAAATATAAAGCCTTTTTTTTTTCGTCTTTTCCTGCGGGTCTTCTTTTGAGAAAATGTCTTATTAGTACAAAGAAAGACCGTGGGAACTTCATGGGTGTTATGGATTGAGACGATAATCTGTGACTAATCTTGTGGAGTTTTTTTGTTCTCGTTCTCTCCTTTAAATGTTTGATTGTGTTGAATTTTAGGGTGTGAATCTTGTATCATTTGGGAGGTTAATTTACATTGGATTGCTGTTGGGTGTTTCCATTTTGTGATGTGTTTGGATTTGTTGGAGGTTTTAATATTTAATTTTATAAGAAATGTGATTTTCATAATTTTCTTAAATGTATCCATATGCAAATGAAACAAAGTCTAATATATAATTCTTGATTGATGAATGTCGACACTTGCGAAGTATAGTATATTTCTGCAATTGTTTATTTTTCTCTTAAATTACTTTCCGTATTTGATTTAAAGAGAAGGTCTCTTCGTTCCTCAATTCTTCACTGTGGGACCAAATGGCTGGAATTGGTATGATAATCAAGTCTTTAATGCTGCAATTGAGTCGGTAAAGGGGTGGTAGTTGATTTATTTTAGGGGTACTTGACCGATGGTTGTGCTCTGAATATCTGGTTCTGAGGTGTTGAGGTATCAGAAAATATATAAGTTTTGGAAACTTCTTGGTGAAAGTTCACCCTTTATGGGTTTTGGAGATAATTGTCGGTTTTTTGTACTTGAACATTGTGAGACCTGGTTTTAGTTTTTTTTTTTAATATAAATTTTCACATAAAAAGAAACAAGTTTAATCATTTTATATAACTACTGTTATTATTTTATTACTCGGAGAATTATCATTGAACTTTTCATGAAAACGTTGATGCTTTTATCTCCAGGGATTAAATCAACTTCAAGGGCCAAAGAACAAGGTTCCCGTTGTTGGAACAGCTTCATTGAACCTTGCTGAATATGCTTCTGCAGCGGATCAAAAAGAGTTTGAATTAAACCTCCCTCTTGCACTCTCTGGCAATGCTGCCGAGCCTTCTCCTTCACTCAATGTATGTGCCTTCCAATCACTTTCCACTTCGTATTTCTACCTTTCCTGCTGTACAATTGGTTTGCTTTGGCAATTAAAAAACAAGTAATGTTATATACCACATTCTTATTATACTTTCATCCTACTTTGTATATGTGGCACTTTCTAAATTAAAAAAAAAAAAAAAAATCAATGGTTGCTGGGCAATGATACCTCATCAAGAGCAAGGTGATGACATAATATATAGCATTTTCCTTAAAGAATAAAAAAAGTGATTTATTACCTGTTTAGGGAACACACACTTGTAGTTTCTGCTTTTCATTTCAACGTCCAGTGTTTCTATATATTTTTCTGAACCCTCAATTCTTACATATAGATATCACTGAGCTTATTGGAACTCAGAACTGCTCAAGAGACCACAGAGCCAATGCAGGAATCGACATTGCCTGTTCCATCGCCTACCCGATCAGGAGAAATTGTCTCAACCGAAAAGGACGAGCTTTCTGCAATTAAAGCTGGTCTTAGGAAAGTAAAGATTTTTACAGAGTATGTCTCTGCCAGGAGAACGAAAAAGGCCTGCCGAGAGGAAGAGGGAAGTGATGGCAGGTGCTCTGCCAGGAGTGAGGACAGTGAGTATAATTACCCATTTGACACAGACTCGCTTGAGGATTTTGAGGATGGAGAATCAGATGAGCGCAAGGAGAATTCCAGTGTCAGGAAGTCATTTAGTTATGGCTCACTGGCACATGCTAATTATGCCGGAGGATCATATTATTCCAGTACGAGGATTAACAATGAGGATGAGAATTGGGTTTACTATAGCAATCGCAAATCTGATGTTGGGAGCTCCAACATTGAGGATTCAGTTGCACCAGTGCCTGAGCCATCTCTATTGCAAGGTTCAAAGCGCAGCATACTACCTTGGAGGAAGAGGAAGCTAAGCTTCAGGTCTCCTAAAGCCAAAGGAGAGCCGTTATTGAAGAAGGCCTATGGAGAAGAAGGTGGGGACGACATTGATTTTGACCGTAGACAGCTTAGCTCTGATGAATCTCCTTCACTTGGGGTAAGAATCTTTTCTTAATTGCATATTTTCATGGTTTAGGAAAGAAGCTCATGATTTCTGGACATTATTTTATTTATAGTTTGGTGAAAAGAGAAAGTAAGGGAAAACCTCATTTCTTATCTAGAAAGATGATTTCAAGTTTTTTTGTGTTTAAAGTTATTTTAACCTTGTACATTAGAAAATTGCTCTGCTAAAAAGTTTTGCACATAGAAGAAGCAAACTGAAATTCGATTAATAAAAATAAATTTATTATGTCAATTGATCTCTAATCAGAACTGTTTACACTGTTATAATATTCAACCTATGCTGTAAGTATAATGTTTAATCTTTTGCTAATTAGTTCTCTTTAAAAAATATGAAAGAAAATAGTTCTCTTTAAAATAAGTACCAAATTACTAGCTGACAATATTCTAAATGAAAACAATTGCAACCATCTTGCAGTGGCACAAGACAGAGGAGGATTCATTTGCAAATCGATCCTCAGTCTCCGAGTTTGGGGATGACAATTTTGCTGTAGGCAGTTGGGAGCAGAAACAAGTGACAAGTCGGGATGGACACATGAAACTTGAGACCCAAGTTTTCTTTGCTTCCATTGATCAGCGGAGTGAGCAGGCAGCAGGCGAGAGTGCATGTACGGCCCTTGTTGCTGTCATTGCAGACTGGTTTCAGAACAATCGTGATCTTATGCCCATAAAATCCCAATTTGATAGTCTCATAAGAGAAGGCTCGTTAGAGTGGAGAAGCCTGTGTGAGAATGAAACCTATAAGGAGCGGTTCCCTGACAAGCACTTTGATCTTGACACAGTCATCCAAGCCAAGATACGCCCTCTTTCTGTAGTTCCTGGGCAGTCCTTTATCGGGTTTTTCCATCCAGAGGAGATGGAAGAGGGAAGATTTGACTTTCTGCATGGTGCCATGTCCTTTGACAGCATTTGGGATGAGATAAGCTGCACTGGTTTGGAATGTCCAGGCAATGGTGAACCTCAGGTTTATATTGTCAGTTGGAATGATCATTTTTTCATCCTCAAAGTTGAGCCGGAAGCTTATTACATCATTGACACATTGGGGGAGAGGCTGTACGAGGGATGCAATCAGGCCTATATCTTGAAATTTGATCGTAGCACGGTAATTTACAAAATGCCAAATGTTGCAGAGTCACCGGAAGACAAAACATCCAATAACCAGCATCAGAACCAGCAGGCCCAGCTGGCCAACATGAAGGAAGAGGGTTCTGTAGCAGGGGTGGTAGGAATTATGCCCGAGGAACCCATGAAGAGTGAGGAGGAAGAGGAAGTTGTGTGTCGAGGGAAGGAGTCATGTAAAGAGTACATTAAGAGCTTTTTGGCTGCTATTCCACTAAGGGAATTACAGGTGGATATAAAGAAGGGTCTAATGACATCAACACCTCTTCATCACCGGTTACAGATTGAATTCCACTACACCCAATTCTTACAACCAAAATCCGAAACTCCGGCACCCGAAATGACTGCAGCTACGGCACAAATTGTCGATGTTGAATTAGCTTCCGCTGCATAGGACTTACTGTAAATTGTAGGAGGTGTGACTACTCTTAACTTGTCTTTCTTTTTGGATTATGGGGTGTCTTCTGATGTGAAAATTGGGAGGTTCGATAAAGAGGAGCCTATGCGATCTTTTTTGCGTGGTATATTAGAGATGTGGTTGTCCGTTCAAGTTGGACTGGAAATGAAGCAGTATTCAGCTGTGTTAAATTTAGGAATCCCTTCTTAAGTTGTGCTGCTCTTTGTTTTGCTATTTTTTGTCTTATCTTTCTTGGAATGGGGTATTCTGTACAACGACGCCGTGATCTCCTTTTCGACCAAGTAAGCCATAACATTTCACATGCATAGCATATCTAACCTTCTCTCTTGAAAATTTCGAGAAACTCTACTTTTTGAGAGATTTTATAGCTTTTGCAGACTGTTAAAAGGCATAATACAACTGTACTCCTTGAAGCTGCTTTCTGCCTTTCTCATTCTGATTCCCGCAATGAATAAAGGTTGGAAAATACTTTAGTTTAAGAGGAATTATATAAAAATAAATTTATAAATTGATGTGGTTTGATATGATATATTAGATTATAAAATTTTATTATAAAATTAATTTAACGAATTTTATAAAATTACATTAATTTATTGATTTGTTTTATATAATTTCTTTATATCTGTAGCAGTTATCGTAAATCTATTTCTGGCCATTTATCTGACCCTTTGGATTTGACGGTTTAGAAAAATGCCTATATTCAAAATTCTGAATTTCTGGTAAATCATTTAGATTGAAGCGAATAATTTTTTGCATGCTTCTATTTTGAGAAATGTTAAGCCTAAGGTTTCCTTTCGATACCGTCAAGATAACTTCTTTTTCTTGTACCCGACCAACTTGTGAGCAACTTATAATGTTTTGCCGGCCCCAGCAGTGCACGTTTAGAATATTCCATCCCCTCCACATTCCATTATAACTATACCTGTTTCACGTGGTTTATAATTTATTCCCATGAGCAGGCCGTTGGTACCAAAATCATGTCGTTGTTCGTATATTATTTTGTTCTGCCAGACTAGCCCTAAAATTATTTCCATGTGCTGTTGCCTGTAGCGTAAGATGGATCAAAGTTGTCTTTAATTATTATTCCAACTTTGAAAATTTTAAGTGGAAGAGAAATAAACACATAAAATAAATCTTACAATATTTATTATTGTAAGGCCGTCTTCCATTTATTTCTTGAGGGATGACATTCATTACTACACACTTTATATATTTTAAAATTATTTTATTTTATTTTTGTTAAATTAATTGAGTTGTTCTACGTATTATCCATATATTATATACTTATTATAAAAAAATGAAAAAAAATTAAAATAAATATGATATATAGTCTAGTGTGTGATGTGTATAAATAATAAGTAAAATTATTCAATTTTTAAAAAGTAACAATTTTTTTTTTAGTGAGATCCGTATATTCATTGATCGGTACGGGCCTTCATAAGCCTGGGACTAAACAAAACAGCATGGCCTGGTCCAGGATTCTCAAGCCCCAAAAGCCTCAATTCTCGCTGTGTAGCCCATGCAATTGGAAATAAGCTCCTCGAGTTCCCGACCGACTGACACAAGACGTTGGTCGAGTCGGACCTATTCTACGGACTGGACAAACTCTGACCACCTACTCATATCCAAGGGGAAGAAAAAGCTGCTGTATGAAAAGAAAGAAACGAAGTGTCCTACGGCTTCCTTTTCCCTTTCAGAAAATTTTCTCTATGAAAATCTCGACTCCATTCACAATATTTTTACTAACTTAAGCGTCCGAGTAATCCCACCAGAGACTTCCCATTTGCGTGTTCCTCTTATTGATTGCAGGTCCCCGTTGCTTTGATCGGATCATCTTCAAGCATCATCACGACTCCAACAGATGCTGCTGAGTATTTCTTGAAAGCAGCTAACCAAAGGTAAGCTCCAACCCACAATAGGTAGAAAGTTGCACCATTTCCTAGTTCCTGGGCTGTGTCTGTCACTCGGGATCTGAAGTTCTGAACTCTAAACCCAATCCCATTCGTTACTCAGTCACTCTTTGAAGGTTGCATCGAAAAGCTGGATTGGATTAAGAGATGATGAGATAATTTTAAATATGATGGGATAATTTTAGATAAAAAATGAAAGTTTAAAAAATATTATTAGAATATTATTTTTAATATTATTATTATTTTATAATTTGAAAGAATTTAATTAAAATTTAAAAAAATTTAATTATTTATTATATTTTAAAATGATATAAAGATGAGATGAATACTTTCCCAATCCGAACGATGCCGTACTTCCTCTCGTTTGAATTGACATCTTGCATTTCTTGTCAAAGAATATAATGAAAAACAAATGAAGGAAAAGCAATGTTCACACTTTAAACATTAAAGTTGTTGGCGTGAATGCTCCGTCATAAGCTAAAGCTCTTCCTTTATAATTACCTTTTGGTACATAAAAACAGTGACTTTTTTCTGAATCTTGTCAACTAATATGGCCCATGTGCGTCCTCTTCCCTACTCTACTCATCATTCCATTTTCATGGTCGTTCCCAACATATCATTCCATATTCAATACAAATGAAATTCCCATTTATTAAGTTCAGATTAAGTAATAGAACCAGCTGATACGTGAGGTTACTTCAATTGCATGGCTTCCCAAAATGTTCTAAATCTGTATATATTGAGGCCCACAACAGTATTCGGACTATATAATTTCGGAAGTGTTATCTTTCTAAAACAACATATCATGATGCCATCCACTGCAATAAATTGCTATCCTTAAACCTAATTCTCAGCTACAGGCAACATTTTCTTGAATTTAACCCCAAGATGAAAGATTCCATCTTGAGAGTTCTAAACTTCATGGTTTTCTTTTTCCACCTACAAGCTAATGGAACAACAATCAGAACCAACCATTACAGAAGTTTTACATAGATACTATAAAGTGAAGACCAAGAAAACTAAGAGAAGGAAGGAATAAGTTTCATTACCAGATGATCAATAAGAGCTAGAAATTAACAGGTCATATTCGTTAGATTATCAGCTGCAAGTTGGGCATTTAACCAACCCATTTTCATTACATTCAGGGCATCTAGTGTACGAGTCATCGCTTTCCCCATCTGCAATAATCTTCCGGCTGCCATTGCAATTAAGGCACACCACAAATCTCACATTGGCGCACCCACTGCATGAGGAACTGGATGGGTCGAGTGGTATACCTTCCAAGAGCTTCCTAAGCTTGCCTTGCTCGTGTAAACTGACTACTTCATCAGCTCCTCCAATGTACCTCCCCTTTATGAAAATCCTTGGAGGGATCACTCTACTACCCATGATGTTCCAAAGTTCTTCCCTATATTCCAAATGCATTGAAACATCTCTCTCGTAGAACAATACTTTAAAGCTTTCCAACAAGAACCGGATTGTGCTGCAGTCCTCGAATGTTTTCCTGATACCTCTCAAACTTGTTGTGTAGAAAACTATGGAGTCACTTCCTCCTGGTGGACATTTCTCCTCAAAATCTAACAGATATGGATATTCTTTGCTGTCTTTTGCTTCATGTGTACCACCTTGTTCCATGATGCTGCGTGACAAGATTGGAATCTCTGGAGTTTCCTTGGCAGGCACCTTGTCTTTGGTCTTTATGGAGGATGTAAAGCAATCTTTGTCGCTAACACAGAATTCCAATTCCATTTCTTCATCCTGAGGATGGTTATCCAGTTCAGACACGCCAGTACTGCCAACTAGTAACTCTGAGAGGTTGTTGCTCTTTCCATCTCGTTCTTTGTAAACCGGTGGAATTTGACAGTTTTGACTGGAAACCTTCTCCGAGGGGTCTAACTGAAGGGCTAGATCTTGTTTCAAGGTGCTAAATGATGGTATGAATTTCAATTTCCTAAAGAACTTTCCCCTCGTTCCTTTCATAGCTTCTACTCTTGTCCAAAATTCTGAGTACAATGCATGCAAGGTTTGGGTGAGAATGACTAGAGAGGAGATTAGAGGACAAGATGAGGATGACATTTCTCTTTTGGTTTCCAATGAGTGGAAAGTGGAAACTGAAAAGGCTGTGTTGGGGGCCGCTTTTAAAAGTTTCTGAATGATCGTTGCATGGGGCTGGCTTGTGTAGAACCCATCACCAATTTTCCATTAGGTGGATAAATTAACTATAAAACGGAAACAAGCCTATGGCTAAAATGCTCATGCATGATTACCCCCAAAGGTGACCATGTCCTCCGGACCTTAACAAGGCACAATTTGATTGGTCTCAAAACACATTTATAGAGAGTGCCGCAGGACCACACGGCTAATCCCAGGGCGACAAGGAGTGCCAATGACAATAATTCAATAGCAACAGTGCAGCAGCATCTTTCCCTTCCATCTTTTTATCAGTTGGCACCATTGCCATGAGTACTATAATAAAGTACTCTATTTAACCTTTCTTACCAAATAATTTCACCCTTTGACCCGCAATCAATTCCAATGATCACGGCCGAAACCTGGAGGAACTATCCATGGTTTCCATTCCACACGTAGATGAAAATGCGTAGAGCACAACTTCATAGCATTGGAATTTTAGGTCCCATATTAGAGATGGCTCCAGAAACGCCTTTTTTTTTTTAAATGTATTCATTAAACCATTCAGAATCATCCTGCAAATTAAGCCCTGTTTGGATTGAGAAGTAATCTCATTTCATCATTACAATTTTCTCAAATTTTCACACAAAATATAATAAATATTCAACTTTTTCAAATCTTAAAACAATAATAATATAAATAAATAATATTTTAACAAATTTTATTCAACTTTTATCTCAATTCATTCCATCTTAACTCACTATCCAAACAGTACTTAAATGTGTTAAATCCGAGCACAAGATCCACGTTTGAGCGGACTCGGAGAAATCATTGATTTGTTCCGGCATGAGATTTTGTTGCATCAAGATGACAAGTTGCTCTTGATAATTCAATTAATGCTACTCTCACGCTCTCTCTCTCTCTCACCAGAAAATAAACTACGAAAAAAGTACCAATATTCATGCACGAATATTTTATCTACATAAAACAACAGAATATATCATAATTCCTCCCAATGTAGCTGCAGAAATAACTTCCCATAGTCTCCTTAGTAGCGGAGCTAGTCATATTTATAAGTCAGATAAAAATAGCAATGGTTGAAAGTACAAGGAAGGAACCAACTGTGAAGAGAATCCTTTGTACATGCTATTCATATGGTGATTTTGGAGACTCAAATAGAAATTCATTCTTGGAAGAACTTAGCTATCAGCCATAGACGAGCCAAAGCCAATCTCAAAATCGAAGCCAATGCAGGTCAGCTCATTTTTGTCTGCATCGTACATCTTCATCTTAAGAGAGTATGAGCCCTGCATATGTCAAACATGGTCATAGTTTAGGATTCGACATCACAAACATTGATCAAACCTACCCTATTTCATCCCAACTTGGTTACTCTTATTGCCCAAAGTAAAATTTGGCTAAAATTAAGCAATTGCAAAATGAATGAATGTGGTGTCACACACATACAAATGGAAAAAGGTAAAATTAAATCATTGAGAATCAGGTATCTGTCCTGTTTATTTGTAAATTATGTATATCTTGTTGGTTGATGGAAAATTCAGTCATGAAGGGATTCCATATCCAACATTAAAGTCAGCTGGTTATACACAAACCACGGGGCGGTTGGAGATAGAAACTATCAGGTAACACTACCACGATCTGTGTTTTTTACCAGATAAATTCACAAGGGTAAGTCCCTTCAGAGGTAACGACACTCTAGGTGACGACAAAAAAATAACTTATTGAATACACCATAAGTCTTTGGATTGGTCCAGAAGTAAACCAAAAATTAAACTTGAAGGGCTTGTTCCTGCTGGAAAGTCATGAGAAATACAAAAAAAATATAAGCTAAAAGCTAAATTACTAAACAGAATAATCACTTACTGGGGGAGTGAATCCAGGTAACTCTTGTGAGTGAGAAACCACAAAATTGCCAGTTGAAACAGGGCAAGATGTCTCTCCACAAAGGTCATGGGTCTCACTGTGGATGTGCCATCCATAATACGAGACATCAATCACCATTGTTCCTCCAGATATTGCTTTCCCTGTGTCGCATATACAAGTATGCATATCGAAATGAAAATCCCATCTATTTAAAAGGGCATGGTTTGTCCAGGCTGTGCTAGTATCTAGTACAAATTCATCATCCCCATGGGTCTGAATTTCCAATATAAAATTACACTCACAAGATTAAAAAAGGGTGGAAGGCAAGGTAAAGAGTTCCTACCTTTTCCCTCATAAGTAGACATTTGAAAAAACAAACACATGCAAGCACAACTAAAAATCATGAGGGGAGGGGGTGTTGTTCAACAAAGAAGCTCCTGAGGATTTTCATTTGCAAATGCATCACAAGAAAATTGATTAAAACCCTCAAGTGATGAAATAAAAGTTGAACTTTATTTTTATTTTTATTTTTAAGTAAAAGTTGAACTTTATTTATAATTTATCTTCCTTATTTTCTTCAGCCAAATGGCTATCATCTACTTACTAGAAATTTAGAAAGTAGAATAGATTTCTCTTATCATGCTATAAAGGTACTGACCACACATACATAGCAGCTATAATATACTAGTCGGATGAATGTTCCACACCCATATGCCACCTTCAAAGGTAAATGTCTACATAAAAAATTTGATTCTTGATAACTCTGTTTTAGAGTTGTGCTTCATCATTAACAATAGATCCATCATACCAAAAGTAGGAAGATAGGCCTGACAAATGTCTCCATTTGCCATCATGCATCATTTATTCTTTTTGTTTATTTATTTTTATAGGTAACTATCCACAGACTCCACGCAAGGGGGGGACGCATTTGCTTACCCAAACGCAATAGACTCTCATGCACAAGTAACTTCCAGTTTACCAAACACAATAATTTTTGGCCATTTCTCGACTTGTGGCCTTGGTAGAATAAACATGGCATCAAGCATTCCAAACCCCTAGCAGTAGGCTCAAGTGGTAAAGGCCTTGGTCTTGGTGGTATCCTCCCTCCAGGTCTAAAATTTAAATTCTTAGGTCCAAACAATCTTTAGGGGCAATCATATGGGTGGGTTTTTTTTCCTTGAATTACCCGAAATACACTTGCGGAAAACGAGTTGCCGAGGGTCTGTGCACCGCTAGAATTAGTTGAGATGCTGTTCTTGGACATCCGGTCCCAATAAAAAAAACGTATTCGATAGCAACTAAGGAACAGGTAACAAATAAGCAACAAGCGCAGATTCATCCAGCAAAGCGGTATTCATAAAGTACCTGAAGAGGCAGAGATGCTGAAGGTAGCCGGCTTGCCTCTCGCAACGGGATACGGGATTATCTCAACCCCTGTGACCTTAACAGCGTAGTCAGCATTCTTATCTACAAAAGAAAAAAAAAATACAAGATTTATGACTCCTGTTAGCTACAGTCTACAGATGCAAAGTTTTTTTACATGTATCAAATTTAAGACAAACGGGAGAAAATTTATCGAGATTATTTCCAAGATAGAAACTTTCAGTCAAAATAAACAGACCCATGAGCGACAACTCATAATTACGAACATTAAATCGACATCATTGAACGCGATATCGGGCACAATAAACGTAAGCTATTCATTCCAAAACAAAAACCCTAATCCAAAACCAAAGCAACGAGTTTACGATTATAAAGTGATCAAAGTAAAACAGATTGTGCAGGAAAAAAAAAACAAAAATTCAGAATTTGAGGAAGGAACAGGGCGTAGGGTTAGAGAGAGATACAGACCGCAGTACTTGACGTCGGTTGCAAGGGTCAGAGGTACAACCAGACAAAGCGAAAGGAGAAGGGGGGTGAGAAGCTTGAATCGAAAGGCCTCCATAGAGTAGATTATGCAATCTGATGATACTCTTACAAATTATAGTGATCAACGAATCCTGAGTTCAGAGGGTTAGAGAATGAGAATAAGAGAGAGATTGGAGATTGCAGTGTCAGGTGTGGGGAGGCAAGAAGATGTTGGAACAAAAGGGGCTGCACAACAGAAAATAGTGAGAGAAAAATTTGCTTCAAGGCGCGTTACGAATGTCGCTTTCCTTAAGACAATATTCGCCCCCACCATTAACGGTATGCACACGGGTTACAAGCGAATTTGCCTCCAAGATACAATGAAGCCCAGAACAAGTCTGTTTGTCTAACTGCGTTATGCACACACGAAATTAGACCCCGAATACCCTCAGATTTTGCTATTCAACCAAGAGATTAGAAATCTGTTCTCTGCAGAATGAACAGATCCTAATAACAAGTTTTGAAGAAATGAAATACTTTTGGGAGAGAGAGAATTTCGAAATTGCCTACTTTCCTTCTATATTCTGTTTTTCATTCATCATAATTCGTAGGCCATTGGGTCTATTTATAGAGGGCCAAAGGATGTGAATGAAAAGTTACAACTTTTCATTTTTCTGAAATCTGAACCGAACAGGTATATTATTTGTGCCTGTTACCAAGTGACACAAAGGTTGGACTTAGTCCAACGGTCACATTGCTTCTCCACCAACCATCTCGCACAAGTTCGAATCCTGACTGGTGCGACTTTTGGCAATTTCGTTGCCAATAGTTGTGGCTTTTGTCCCTTCACGCACGAGTGCTTGGACTGAGTGAAGGCCATCCTTCCTACAAAATAATTAAAACTCCTCTTTGATAGAGGTGTGGTTCGAACCCATCCCATGGGTTAAATGGAAAGCTATAATACCATTGAGCCAATCAACGGGCTGTGGTTAGAACATAGACCCAATATCTTATAACCATAAGCTATTGCTAATAAACTTTCTTTGATTTCTCTCTTTCCAAAATAATTCATAACTTCTAAAAATAAATCCCCAACAAATTATTAATAATAAATATTATATATACTTATTTTGAAAATATTTCCAACAGAAGATCTGAAGAAGACCCCGGATTGGTGGTTGTGTTTGGGATTCGAATGTTAGCTGGCTCAAGACGCTCCTTTATGCCCTTTGAGTAGTGCTACAAGAAATGACCGTTGGCGTGCCCGCTAGCGAAAATTTATCTTTTTATTATTATTATTTTAATATATTTAAACATTTAAATATATATATATACAAAAATATATTAAAAATTATTTTCTTAATCATTAAATAAAAAAATTAAATATATATATATATATTTATATGAGCGGTCTAAGAGGCAAACTCAAGTAGCATATAATATTTCTCTATTTCTCTATTTCCTTTTATGACGGCACCTTTCGCTTTAACAAATATTTTAGTCCATGGTCGCTCGCTGGTTGGCTGTCTCTCTGTCTCTCTCATTGATTATTGTGTATTTGTGATTATCTCTTTAATTAATTTTTTAACTTTATTTAATTGGAATTTTCTAAAATTTCTAAAAATATATTTGAGTTTTTTTGTCTTATAGAAACTCACAAGTTTGGTTCAAAAATAAGTTAAATAATAAATACCGTTGAAATAGTTTTTGAGGATCTATACATCAGTTTTACATTCTATAAATAAATATTTTTTTTTATAAAATGTGAGGCGTGTGATAGTAAAAAGTGACTGATGAGAATAATTTTTTATAATTTTTATATAAGTCAAAATAAGTATTGAATATGTAAATTTTAGTTAATTAAAATATGAGTCGAGTTCAAACTTATCATTTAGTTAAATATTATAATCTTTTGATTTATTTTTATTATTATTAAAAAAATTATATTCTATATATAGCTATCTAACTTAACTATATATATATATATATATATATATGAACAAATAACGTCTCTTGATCACAAAAGGAATGGTTAATATTATATTATGGCTGATGATTTTAGCTACAGAATTTGAGGAATCAATTTTAAGTTTATATTGTATTGTAGATGAATAAGACTGAATGATGCTCTGTTTTGGTGTTGATTCTGTTCAATCCCAAGACAGCAGGCTTGCATGATTGATGCCACTATGACAAGTTACAACAAGCTTGAAAGACACAATATATAACGCTTGCTGCCAATGGTTTTGTCTTTATCAGGTCGCTAGAAAATTATAAGGAGATAAATGACAGGCTTAAGGCAATTTGAAGAGGCATATGCCGAGCGTGGATATTATTTAGAGGGAAAAAGATCTCTTCGAATAATTTTTATCCAAAGATGTCGAGTGGAAGAGAAAGAAGATGACGCATGAATTGAGTCATATATGATTTTTTACTTATTTAATGATATCTGAAATATTTATAGGGATAACAATAAATGATGCAATGCTTATTTCATCTGTCACTTTGAAGAAACCTTGATCTGATGTTGTGCTGTGCTGTGCCTGTGGGGTCTCTGGAATCTTTAGGCAATTTGTGGTTTATTGAGTTTCTATGGTTTTATCAACCTTCTTTTACGGGTAGTATCTATTTATTATTTATAGTTTATTTTAAATTTTTTTATTTTTGAATTTTAGATATAAGTCTCGTATCTTGTACATTTACTTAAAAATATATCATTTTATTTTTTTATCCACATAATAAAAATAATTCTAGATATATTTGTAAATAAAATAAGATAAAAGTGTAAAATAATATGTACAGAGTATGAAGCTTATAGATAGCACAGCTCTTTATTTTTTATTATCTTTTTAAGTATTTTTTTAAAATCTTTATCTATTAAGAAAAAAATTTTAAAAAAAATATAATTTTATTAATAGTCACTTCTTTAACTATTAAGTAAAATAAAAAATTAAAAAAAAATCAAATATAAAATGAGTAGTAAATGAATAATAAGAGGGCTGTAACTCTATTATTTTCTTTCTTTTATTTGTTCTATAGGAGTGAGAAAATCATATTCTAACCAAATTGATTCGTCTGTATTTACAAATGAGATGAGATATTGAATTGAAATTAAAGTTAAAAGTTAAATAAAATATTATTAAAATATATATTTTTAATATTATTTTTATTTTAAAATTTAAAAAAATTGAATTATTTATTTTATTTTATTTAAAAAAAATTATAATAATTAAATTAAATAAGTAAAAAAAAAATTGTGAAAACAGACGATAGCCTAGATGTATGCACATGCACTGATGCAATTTTCCCCTGATTTTACATTTCTTGATCTGGCCCGAGAGTCTGGTCGATGCATGGTCCCGCATTTATTTCTATGCACTCGTATCTTGTCAGCATACCACTTTTACAATACCGCCGTTCGTGCTGAAAATATACACAAAATTTCTGGACTTATATTGCAGATAATTGAAAATCAATGAATGGGATAGAATCAGATCCGAGGCTACCCAAAGAAAGGAGAAAGAATATATGGATTTTCATTATAGCAATAGTATCGTCATGTGTGTGAACTTCAATGACAGGTGAAACTTCTACAGCGTATACAAATGTCAGAAAAAAAGATAAAAATTTCAAATGTCCTGATCTCAATCCAGCCATCAATCCCTCCTGCTTGCCAGTGGAACCACCTCGGCCAGAGGTGTTGAGAGGGGTGTTGGCATTGGAGATGTTCTACAAACCGGACAGGTGGGGTGCAGACGCAGCCACGGGTCAACACACTTGAGGTGGAAGAGATGCCCACAATCAGGCAGCAGCCGGAGCATATCGCTACTCTTGTAATCTGCTAAACATATGGAGCAGCATGTTGCTGTGGAATCTTTCTTCTTGATCTTAGCCTCGGAGTAGAGCAGCTTTGGATAACTCAGGATGGTGGCCTCATCCAGCCCAACATCGACAACATAGTTTTGTGATTCGATTACCTGATGAGCAGTCCACCGACTTCTTGCCGGTTCTGTTGGTTGGTCTGCCCTGGTGCAGTAAAAAGAAGCCAGGGTGATGGTCGTGATAAGCAGGAGGATTCCGATCGAAATTCCGATGCCATAGCCTAATCCTCCGATGTTGTCGAGAAGTCCACCTGATCCTGCTGTGCTGTTCATCTCCTTGAGGAGTACTCAGGAATTACCGATTTTGGGAGATAATAGGACTAGTGACTTGGTCAGCCATGGCCAGGCCATGACGCAAGAAAAATGGCTATTTAGGATTAGTGTTAAAAAAAGTCAACGGATGCTGCATGAGAGAGAGAGAGAGAGAGAGAGATTATTGGCTGAGTATTTAATCAAAAGTTGGTTTATTTTGTTTGCAAGTAAACTAAAGAGGGAAGCCAAATGGGGGCAATACATGTGTTTGCATTATACTCATCTCTACGTTAGATTACGAAGAAAATCTGTCTGCAAGTGTGATTTGGGTGATCGGAGGTCAACGGATCTCATCATCCTTTTACAAGATTACTCTTGGTGTTTGATGTCTTTATTTCAAACAAGCATTTATATTTCATATCTGTCTCTCTCATCTGAGTTACAACGCACATTCGATGCATTGCAAGCTTGATGTTTAACACTAATTTATTAGAATGAGGCAAGGTAAAGGCAATATTTTATGTGTATGGATCGAAACTAGGAGAATGAAGAGGCCCCTTCTTTACTCTGTTTATGTCGTGTTGCATTATGCTTCAGTTTTGCCGCCACGATCACGAAGTTTGTGTCACCAGTTTCCACCTATTTACTTACCATTTATGTATTATTAAATCCCACATTTTAAATAGTTTTATATTTATATTTATATTAGGAATGAGTTTTGAACGCCATCTGTATCTAGGTGTGTGCCGTATTATATACTTAAAGGCAGATGGGCTATTTTTCTTTGAGACAGGTAATGTAGTTGGTGGTCAACTTGTTATTATTGTGCATTTATCACTTCCTTCATGTATCATAGCATTCTACACAGTTAGCTGGCTCTACGAGGGGTTGGTTGGTTGATCCTTAATCAAAGGATGCAACTCTTGTATTTAAAATTGATACACTCTTTTAGAGCCGATTTGGATTGAGAGATCATCTCAATTTATCTTATTATTATTTACTATTATTCATAAATCATCTCAACTTATATTATTATTATTCACTATTATTCACAAATCATCTCAACTCATCTCATCACATCTCTCAATCCAAACAGATTTTGTTAAGTCCCTAAAATTTAGGATATGTTTGGATATTTAGGATGAGTAATATTAGGTACAAGTCTCAAATAGACAAGTCTCATATAAATATTTTGTAAAAAAGTGGATTTCATTAATGAATAATAATTTTTTTTACACTTTTTGTTAGGTGTGATCCATTTTTTTACAAAGGTTTGTATGTGGTTGGTGTATCTATTTGAGACTTGTACAAAATATTTCTCATTTAGGATATTTCAATATATCTATTAATAGTAGTGTAATAGTTTGAATCAAGATATTGTATTGAGTTTTGAGAAAAGAGAGAAAAAAATTAAATAAAATATTATAAAATTATTTGAATATCATTTCTTAATATAATTTTTATTTTAAAATTAAAAAAATAGTATTATTTTTTGTGTTTTATTTAGGAGTTTATGAAAATTGTAATGATTACATAAAAACCTAAAGAAAAATATTGAGAATACTTAAAGAACAATTATATTGTCACTTTATATGTATTTTATTTATAAGTAACTATAGAAGACACACCTTATAAGTTTAAATTATAACATTTGCAAGCGTGAAGAATTAGAGTTGGAATATCTTAGATTTTTGTGAATAATAATAAGATTGTTTAAATTAAAATATTTTATTGAGTTTTGAAAAATGATAAAAAAAAAACTGAATAAAAGTATTATAAAATTAACAAATTGTTTAAATATTATTTTTATTTTAAAGTTTGAAAAAGTTATACTGATTTTTTTGTTTTGTTTTGAAATTTGTAAAAAATTGTAATGATAGTTGAAAAAGTTAAAGTTTTGAAATTAAAAAGTATTTTGTATTTAAATATTGTCTGAAAAGAAAATTGTGAGAAATTTTGAGAATTTCTCATTTCATCTGATTATCGAACGTACCAGAATTCTCAAGGCTAAAATTCATATAAATACACGGTAAAAAATTCTGGTACCATTTGCCAACTTTGCAGACGCAGCACTAGATCATACCTCTAACTGTTCCGGCTCTCTTAAGAAAAAATTGTACTCCTCCCCAACTCCAGAGGATCAAAGAACCGAAGGCATTCACGACCGGCCATGGCGACGACGTCGTTTATGACGATTACTATGATGGCGATGGCGGCGGTTTTCGTTGGAGCGAGCGACAACAACCGGATACACTCGCCGTGCTCGGACACGACGGTGGCAAGGTCCGACGGGTTCACTTTCGCGATCGCGTTCGCGTCGAGGAACTCGTTCCTCTACAACAGCCCCCTCCAGCTGTCCCCCTGTGACAGCAGGCTTCACCTTTCCTCCAAGTCTCAGATCGCGCTCTTCAGGCCCAAGGTCGACGAGATCTCACTCCTCACCGTCAACTCCTCCTCCTTCACTCCGGTTAGCCCGCCCCCCTCTCTCTCTCTTCCTCCCTCCCTCCCTCCCTCCCTCCACGGTTACTTGAAGGGATGATCTTGTTTCGCCATGATAATTGATATGGTGTTCTGAGCCGTTGAAATTCATTTTCGAAACAATTTGATATACGTGAGCAATGAAATTGACGTGTTTAGACTTGAGGACTCCGATCTTATTCCACGGCCTTAATTTTGTGCTAGAAACACGGTCTTATAATGGGTTTGATATGTAAATATTACTTGGCTTATGTTACTCAGCCTTGGTTTTGTGCCAGAGAATTATGTTTCATTTCAAATCTCGCAATGCTTCATTGAGAAATATCAAGCCCTCCTCTCTCTTTGAGGAAAATGTTATTTTTTTGCTACTCATAAAAAAAAATGTCATTTGAAGTTCTCTGTTTTCATCCTTTACTAGGAACTTACGGTACCGGTCATGTTGTTATAGTGACTCCCTCTTTTTTTGTTTTTTCCAGTATGTAGAGTTCAGACGCTTCCTTAGCCATATTGGGCTTGAGTTTTAGAATTTTTCTTTGATTTGATTTCATAACAAGCGTGTAGTGAATGATGAGAAAATGGAGTACTGGAGTGGGATTGATTGTTTGCTCTATTTCGAAGTTAAAAGTATGTAGTGAATTTGTTGAATTGAGTTTGTGTTGTCCAAACAAAAGTTTTACACTTTCTTGATATGTTTTTTTCCATTTTTTTAAGGAAGTACCTTCTTGGGCTTACTTGGAAAAATGGATCAGATGATTTTCACTTTTCCCCTTGATTGACTGATATAGTATTGTTACTAGTAGTTGGTTAATCAATTTTATTCCTTATCCTCAATATGTTCACTTGTATATGTAATATCTTTATTTCACTTGTAATGTTTCTTCTGCCTTTAACAGGACTCTTATGGGTATATGGTTGCATTTGCGGGTCGAAAATATGCTGCAAGGTCTGTTCCTACGTTTGTTGCAAATAGTTCATACACCGTAACCAGCTTTACTCTTGTAAGGAGATCCAACTTTCATTCACTCTTTTTGATCTGGTTTTTCCTTTCACATCCTTGGCAAAAATAGAAACCAATTAAATTTTGTGGTGCAGGTGCTTGAGTTTCAGAAGGGCAGGCTGCAAAACTTGTATTGGAAAAGGGATGGTTGCTCCAAATGTTCAGGAAACTCTAACTTTGTCTGTCTCAACAATCAGCATTGTGCAATCAAAACATCCAGCTGCAAGAACCATGGATCCACTGTAGATTGCAGTCTTGGGATACAATTAGCATTCTCTGGTACAGATAAGCACCTTTCAGCTCTCAACTCATGGTATGAAGTGGAAAAACTTCGTCAGTACTCGCTTTATGGTCTTTATTCGAATCTCAAGGATTCTCTCACTAGCCAGTATAACAAGATTTTCTAACTGCGCAGTGGCTGGTTTTTAAGAATTTTACTGCTGACACGTTGTAATTCATTTTGCTGTTGGATATATGGATTGATTTAGAACCGTCTTTTACTGTGTGGATTCCCCCCCCGGCCCCCTTTTTCTTCCTTGGTAAAAGATCTTCCGAGTTATCTTTGTATTATTTTATATGGTTAACAATTCTTTGTGATCATAAAAAGAGAGATGATTACATATAAACTCTTCCTTGCTCGTGGTACTAAATTCTGTTCTCTGTATCTACTGGGTATAACTTGTGAAATTATTCTACTTGTCTGGTCTTTGGCGGACTTGGCAGCTTGAGCAGTCACGCATCTTTTCCGAATTTTTTGTTTTTCCATCTTGCTAATTGAATGTGTGATGATCTGGTGATCATCTTTTTTTGATACATTTGGGGGAGGGGGGTTTCGAACTCCAGACCTCGATTTTGGAGGCTGGAGATTATATCAATCAAGCTACATGTCTTTGACGATCTTCTAATTGCAAATACAATTGCAGTTTCATTTTCTCATCTGAAATTTGAGTAAGATAACTAATCTCAGCAAAATGCTTTGCCGTGGAGCAATTAAACCTGTATCTAAATTCTAATATTAAGATTTGCTGCGTGCAATTGCCAACTCTTACCACGAAAGAACGATGAAGTCTTTGCCAACTGCGTGCAATCATCCTTTGCTGTTGCTGCTGATCATAAATATTCGTTGCCTATCTCTATCATAAAATGAACACAGGGGAAAAGTTAAAAAGCAGTTACTTAACTTACTTTGCTTAAAAATTCCAGTCTCAAATCAATCCGTCAAAGAAAAAAGTAAAAATAAATAAATAAGAGCAATGTTATACAACCTCCACACACTACATTTTTTAAAATTTTAAAATTTTTTAATATTTGTTTTTAAATTTTTTTTGAGTTTATTCTTTTTAAATAAATTTAATTTTTCTATTCATTATTCATATATTAAATATTTGATAAAAAAAATAAAAATAAAAATTAAAAAATATGTGATATATAGAAGTTGTGTGAATAGTAGGAAGTTATGTAGATTTTTTTAATAAATAAATCCCCTATCTCAAAGCATCTTGCAAAAGGCTATCAGGACCTTTGGCTCAGCCCAATAGTCGTAATGGGCCACAGCAATTCTACGTTTGTTGTTGTGTTCTATCCGGAAGACGCTTATAAGTACATCGGCCCAATGGTCCGGCTACAGTATCGAATACAGTTTTTTTTTTTTTCTTTTCTTCTTAAATCAAATTTTATCCTTTTAAACTATAACTTCCTTTATAATATAAGGATGACGCTACTTGGACCATGTCCCAACTGATAGGAGAAAAAGTGCAATTTCAGTTTTTTTTTTTTAAATATTTTTTTACCATCTTTAAATAATTTATAAAAAATATATAAATTGAATAACATTCACTTCCTTAACCACTAAAAAAAGTTTTCTTTAAAAAAAAAAGAATTGATAAAAAACATCGGTCCTTCGTCGGTTCAAAAAGCATTACTATAATATAAATACAAAAATTTTCATTTAGTCTTTCAATTTAAAATACTCCTTGTAATATCTTACTATCAAGATCTGACCATTAAGGTTGTGTTTATATGTTGAAGTGATCTGTCAATAATAATTTTTGTAGGTCCCATTGAAATGTATTTAAATATAAACAAGTTGAAATGTGTGTTTGTGTATGAAGTAGGTTAAGATGAGTTACCAATATGAGATTTTTATCTCATATAATCATTACAACTTTTTTAAATTCTCACACAAAATATAATAAACAATTTAATTTTTTTAAATCTCAAAATAAAAATATTATTTTAACAATATTTTATTTAATTTTCAACTTTTATCTTATCTCATCTCATTTGTGTAACCAAACGAGGTTATGAGAAGTTAAAAAAGTAGTAATGATTGATTTGAGATGGGTTGAGTTGATTTCAACAACCAAACACACCTAAATGAATGGAAAGTAAGTAACACGTACAACATAATCTTAAGAGTTGAGTCTTAATTAAAATAGACGGTAAATTGCAAAAGGAATGGTAATTTGAACGTCAAAATGGCAATTTAGATAGTTTAGTAATCAAATTACAAAAGGAGGGATAATCATGTAGTTTTTTATTTATTGTATAATGTAGTTTTTCCTTCTTCTCTTTTCATTTTATGTATTTTTATTTATTGTATGCCACCTGACAATTTTCCATTTATTGCAATCCCTAAAACTAAATATTGATCTTTGTACGTAATTGAGAAAAAGATAATGTGAATACTAAGATCGATCCCCCATACTGCATGCTTAATTTGAATCACCAAAAAGGCCTGGGGAAAAGAAGAAGGCGGCCAATGTCCATTCTCTAATTCGGATTAAGCATCCTTTTAATATCACTTTCCAAAACAGGAAAACAAAAACCCATCGGGAAAAGTTGTGTAAATAAGCACTATATAATAAGGGATCTATTTTATGTGTGTTATTCATCCACTAGCAGCTAGGACTACAGAGATTGGCCAAGCTGCATGCATGCATGCTCACTTCTAATGAAGGTCATGCTCTCTCTCTCTCTCTCTCTCTCTCTCAATGCTAGTTAGATCCAAGCCAACAACTATTAATTAGGAAAAAGTCTAAACACAGGTGCAAGTGGTGAAGGCCTCGTGTATGACTTCTACCATGTTTAATGAAACAGTGCGTTTGGTTTTGAAACGGTGTGTGCAGTAGAGAAGCCAATTTTCCAAGTCTAGTTTCCTTTCATTCCCAACCCTAAGCCATACGCTGATCTCTAACCCTAAGTCCCCTCTTTCTTCGACACCGAACCCTGACCCTCACCCACGACAGTCTCACAGTCCTTCTTGGCCGTGGATTCAATGAGTTCTTCTTTCTTTCTCGTGGATCCATTTTCATTTTTGTTCACCAAGTTCCTTTGATCGGTGAGTCTTCTCTGTCCAACTCTTAGTTTATTCTACTTTGGAAGGTTTGTGATCCATTTTTATTTTCATGTTCAAAATGTTTGGAATCTCAACAGATCTGTGGATTCTACTTTGGAAGATCTGTGGTTGTGTTGTTGATGTTTATGTTTTGCATCATCCATTTTTTCATGATGGGTTTCAAAATGCAATTGTTCTGCGTTTTAGGTGTAACAAACTGAATACATTTTTTTCCTTGTCATTTCCTATTTTTGTCGGTGGATCAGTTCATGTTGTTAGATGTTCACCTCAAGAGTGGTTTTGCAAATCCAACACATCACCTGGCTTATCTACTTGACTTATCTACTTAAATTCTCAGTGGGGCATGTACTGAGAATCCAAGATGTTGAATATTTAAGTAGATGTTCACCTCAAGATGGTGTGGGTTATTGCAACTGATCAACAACGACAGAGCTACACTGATCTAAGACTCTGTTACGATAAGAGTGGGAGAGAAATGAAACCAAGAGAGACAAAACCAAGAGAGAAACGAAAAGTCTAAGTCTGGGGTGTTTTCCCTTTCTTCTTCCTCCGTTCGTCCGTCCTCTTTTCTTCTTTTTTTAATAAAATATTGCCACATCAGCGGGGTGTGCATACAGACACAATTTCTGCATGTGTGTTGCAGAACTGATTAATTAGCTAGGCTTGCTTCTTTTCTTTTCTATTTTCTCTTCCCCATGATTTTCCTCTTGGTTGTTTGGTACTATCACATATCAATGCATCTCAAGAAGGGCCGCTGAGGCATATATAGCAGATCAGCAAACAGGAAATCCCAGATATTTGTATAACTTAGTTATCATGTTGTTGTTATTAAATATTATTAATGTTAGTGCATGTTGACGTTGTCCACCAATTAGAGATGTCAAAAGATCACTTGTCTAACCTACTTAATGTCGTGCGTTCTAATTCTAGACGTACAATTATCTATTATTATTATTATTATTATTGTTGTTGATTAAAACAATTATAATGATCAGAAACTAAATTACCCTCCACCTCCCTTCTCCCCTCCAATGGCTTCTTGGCAATGATCGAAAGACTTTTTAAGTTTTTGGAGCGGAATTCAATTAGAATATCAGAGAGATTTCTCTGAATTATAAAGCTGTAGATCATCGAATTAGAATCTAACCTAAGATATTTTTAAATGAAATCGACCATCGTGCATGTACAAGATCTAATCACCACCATTACATGGAAATTAGAAAAGGACAAACATGATCAGGAAATGTTAATGATATACTTGCTTAGTGGTAATACCATTTCATGCATCCACGCGGCCTGTGTTACTTTTTGAGTAATCATTTGATCTCTTAAAGTGATCTCATGGGCAAACTAACCCTAAAGATTAGGGTATATATTTATTATATCATGTGAAAGAAAAAATTGAAAAATATTAATACAATAAACAATTAATTAATTATAGTCATATATATATAATTCTTCCAAACTAATTATATATATTTGTAGTAATTAAATATCTGATCTTTTCAATTGAGAAAATAATTTATGACGAGGAAATTGATCAATTCTGATGATCATGACCTTTATTCTAATTAAGGATTGACTCTTAAGTGTGAAAGATTGATTATATGATTGAAATAAATTAGGATCAATCATACATATAATTTTATCTTTTAGCTAGCGGCCTACGTCCACTGACGGAAACAAATACAAACCACTAACAAATAAATTATAAATAAATATTGTAGTGTAACATCCCTTTCTCCCTACCTAATTTTATCTTTATGCTCGATATTATGGGAACCAAATAATTTTAGCCCAAGTTTGAAATTAAACAAAACAAATTAATTACTAATTATAATAATATCCAACTTGTCCACAAATCAAAAGTAGTATATATTTATCAGAACGAGGTATGCATGCAGTACTTATAGATTACATGCATGAAGAAGTACTGATAAGAGCATTAGATCAACGAGGCGTAAAACAAGAACTTTGCCCTGATCTATATATGCAACTTGGTCCCTGATCATCTTGAGACTCAAAGAACATCTTTTGATCTTAGACTAAAAACATCCAAATGCGCAGGAGCCATTCTCACAGCTTGCAACTTCGATCCTGCTGCATGGCTCCTGCGCGCTCTACATCTTTAACCCCAAATTCCTTTTTGACTCCTGCCCTTATTGTATTTTTGCTTTCTAGCTACTCTTTACAGCTCATTACCCACAAACAAACAAAAATGTTCAAGCAGTTTTGAACTTTGAGCCCCTAATTCGGTAAGCTCAGGGAATGTTTAGGATATAAGATGAAATAAAAGTTTTGTAAATAACAGTTATAAAATGGTTTGTAAATAGTAGTAAGATAGTTTGAATAATATTTTATAGAGTTTTAGAAAATGAGAGAGAAAAAGTTAAATAAAAAATATTATAAAATTAAAATATTGTTATAATATAAGTTTTTAATATAATTTTTATTCTGAATTTAAAAAAATTTGAATTGTTTTTTTTATTTTTTCTCTAAAGTTTGAGAAAATTATAATGATTAGTTTAAAAGTGTTTGTGTTTGAATTATGTTTGAAAAAGAAATGAGATGGCCGGATGAGATGAGACCAAAACTATTTCCAAAGATCCCCACATGTGTTTGGAAGACGAACCCAACTTAACTCATTTCAAACCAATTACTAATGAAACCTATTACTTTTTAAATTTTTTTTATAAAAAAAAATTAAACTCATCTCAACATATATATTTCGTATATTTTAACTTAAAAAATTAAACTCATCTAAACTTAAAAAGACTAATATATCTCAATAAAATTCATAAAATATTATTAGTTATAACTCATCTCAACGTCAGAACCAGTTTTATCTACATACACAGTTCGGCCGGACGTACACCCCAGTGGTCATTGGTGAATGCGTCTTTTTATGGGAGCTAGGAAACTTTTTCATGAAGCCCGAGCCTCCGATTGTCAAGAAACGTCCATCACTTAGATTATAAAATGAATCAAGTTGAGCAGTATGCTGCTCAAGCCTCAAGCTTCCTTGTTTGAGTTACGAACGTTCTCCAACGACGAATTCTCATGATAGAGCCATCAAACTTCACTTGTCCTGGCCTTCACCAGAGCTTAGAACCTGCCTACCTCCCGGCCCAAATCATATAATAAATTCTAATATGCTGAAGAAATCATTATCGTAACTTACTAAAATGTCCTAAAGCTCAAGTACTGATCATGGGGAATTTAAGATTTTTCTTAAGCCATCGTTACCAATATCCACCATCATTGATTCATCTTATGTTAATTGCATAAGATCCTCATGATCATGCGCCGCCACGTGTCCCGGTGCAGTTTTTTCCAAAGACCTTTAAGGCAAGTTGTCCTGCATTTTGGATGTGAATATAATTCATATAGTTGCATGGGTTTATTGGACCATTTTTGGTTACTTAATTTACATAGTTGGTTACTGATTCCATTGTCTCACACATATGTTGATAAAACCAATAACATCGATCCAAGTTTCCCTCTCTTCCCTTTTGGTATTTTTTCCTCCTCGACAATTGCCAGTTGGAACATTAATGGCATCTCTCCAATAGAAAACCCTAACATATATAAAGACAATCTGGAATTCATATGAAGTCATTTGATTCAAGTCTTCTATTGTGTCGAGATTGTTGAGATCGATGGCGCATTGATTTTAATGATTTGGACTTACTCAAAAATCCTTCCCAAGCTTGAGTACTTATAATCGATTTCATAGAGCGGATTCAAGGAAAAGTACAATGTCATGTCATCGCAAATAACACTGTTAATTAACATATTCTCCAACTTCTGTTTGGGGATATTGTTGCTTATTGAAAATGTCAAGGGATAGTATTTACCCAGCTAGATGAGCAAACCCCAAAAGATAATGTAATATATATCATGTACAAGGTAAGAGAAAAGCGTTTTATTTCTTAAAAATAAATAAATAAAGTTCTTGATAATTCATGATTAATCCATTTCATAGTATGTTATGTTGGATTTGTAGAACCAGGTTTATTCTTGTGGTGGTCGTATTTGATGACTCGAGAAACGACAGACAAAAAGTTCACACAACTTTCATACTAAAGGTCGCTCGAACGAATCTCAGACAAAGAGTTCGCTCAAGACTCATTTAACACTTTGCTCAAGCGAATTACCTCCTAATTGTAAAATTACGATTTCTTCCTTACAATCCTATAAATATGCAATTAATTAATATTATGACCATCTGGAACAGTGTATTTCATCATTCCTCAAGATAATAAATCCTTTGCAGCACCATAGATTTAGGCATGTTGCCGAACTATGAAAATCTTTGTATCGATCATATGATAATTGATTTCTTGTTTTTATTTTATTTTTCTCATGTCATCATTTTTTCATAACATATTATTCAAGCAATAATTCACACTAGGGCAATTAAAAAAATCAACCAAAATTCTTGAATATTCTGAACTAACAACCCATTTGCTAATAGTTTTTTGCAGGATCAACAACTAATGTGTCTACCTAGATAAAGCAAGATCATCATCTACCCATAACAGTAACTGATCTTGTTAATATATATAGTTTTCTCTGTTTTCAGACCAAGTAATAGTACTACTACAATCATCTTCTTCTGTTCTTTGTTTTTTGTATTTCATCTCAGATTCATACGACCCATCACTTATAAATTACTTCAATTAATTCCCAAATCATATCCCAAATGGCACCAACAGTACGTACTATTGTTAATATATAGTAACCTATTCATGAAATCATCACGCGTGTACAAACACATAATCTGCACATAAAAAGAAAAAGTTTCAAAATGTCCACTTAATTAACATATATATGCATGGATGGTGCAAGCTACCTTTAGGAATTAGGAAGATACGTCTGATCCCAGTTCTCCCACAAAGGAGAAAAAAACAAATAAAAAGGAAAAAGAAAAAAAAAAGAGATTTCTGCAATTATATATGTAAATGATGGAGCAAATGCAATCGTGGTGTTTGATAGTGTTAAAGAAGTGCAAAAGTAGGCTCCATCTGATGTGGATTGCAAATCTAATAGCAACATTAAAATATATCCACTAATTTCTTACTCCATTTACGTACGTATGTACGTGCGTCCGCCACCTTTATGCAGGAAAGATTTCCATTTTGTGCTAGCTTTGCCAACACCAACCACTCTACTCTTGGGGGGCCAATTCAAGGTCCCAGCCAGCCATGAGGGAAATACGCCCCCTCCATGCATGCTTGCCCTCGGCCCTCCAAAGATATTTAATATTAGAATTCTCTATTTGTAGCTTTTTTATAGCTTGATTTTCAGAAGTCCAGCCCACATACCCTAGCTGGTACCTGGTTACTCCCATTAATAAAAGAGTACTATTATAACTACAAAGAGATTATATAAAAATAATCTCATAAATTGATATGGCTTCATGTAGTTCGTTAGATCTACTTTATAACAAAAATAACTTTACAATCTGACGAATCACATCATACCACATCAATTTGTGAGATTACTTTAGTGTAATTTATTTGTGGCTAGAGTATTTTCCTTAATAAAAGGCCATACTAGTTACGTTTTATTAAGGCTACGTTTGATTGCAAGACTCAGTTGAGATCAACCCAGTTCAATCTAATTTTAAACTGAATCTAACATCCAAACACTTAACTCTCAAATTATTAAACTCATCTTAACTCAAAACCTCTTTACACGTGAGACCCACAATCTTTTTTAACTCAACACATCTTTATACGTGAGACCCACAACCTTTTTCAATTTTTCATAAATAGTACTACTAAACTCATCTTAACATCCAAACACATCTAAACTCATTTTAGATGGATCCCACTTAACTCACTCTATCTACTCAACTTACTACTATTCATAAATAATTCAGCTTAGCTCAACATCCAAACGCAGTCTAAATCTCAGATTAGAGATATATATTCCTCCTTAATTTAAAAAACAAAGCACTTGGTGATAAAGAACTTGAGAGTTCACTTTATTTGGGAGTGGCCTTGTGACGGACGTGGGCTACGACGGAGGGGGAAGATTGATCTCCCCCTTCAGTAATGCCGCGCTCGGGCGGTGAGAGGAGAGAGGCCTCGCGGAAGGGGGATATACTAAGGAGACGTTTGGATTCGAAGATGACTTGAGATGAGCTGAGATGAGTTGAGATGGATTGTGAATAGTAATGAGATGAGTTGTGAATAGTAGTGAAATTTGTGAGTTAAAGTTGCTGAATAATAATGAATAGTAGTGAGATGAGTTGAGATGAGTTGAAATGAGCTGAGATGAGCTGAAATGACTTGCGAATCCAAACGTCTCCTAAATATCTAGCTCGCTCCCAAGACCAAAACCCTAGAAATGTAGTTATGGAATTGTTTTGCCGTCGATGTTTCATGACAACTAGCTATAATGAGGCATAACTATGATTTTGGACCAAAAAAAAAACAAAGGCTAGCTTATTGAGACGTAGGTTGCCCTTCTTACCATATATATTTTCCGATGGAGGCAAATTTACTTGTAAATAGTATTATTGTTGGATGGAACTATAAAATGCACGTACGGTGTTTACCAAAACTAATTAATAGAGAGAAATTTTCTTTCTATGAAACAAGGCATGCAGAAGGTTTTTGGTTGTTCTTGGCGGTCTCCAATATTGTGGGAAGATGCTTAATTGATTCTTGTTTTCTTTCATCCATCGTCTTGTGTGTCAAATACAAAGCTAGCTTTGCCAACCCAAACTGGACAGAAGTACGTACAAAGTACTTAAGATAAATCATGGAAAGAGAAAAAAGAAATTCAGGTTGTAATTGGCATAATTAATTATGATATTTATTATTGCATTGGACTTGAGGAATGAATCCAGCATAAAATTATATATGCCTTTCCCATCCGATGGCGAGAAGTGAGAACCCTTTGGAACGTCTCAAAGGGTTGAAGTAATATAATATTAATTCTATCTTATTCTTTACGATATCGCCTAGGAATATCATTGCTTTCAACATGTACATGAAGATCTTTCGGACAGTTTAGCCATAAAAAAAATTAAAATTTAAAAAATTGTTGGTAGAAATTTGACCTTTTTATTTTCTATTCAAGAAGTTAAGTCAATTTGAAAGTTCAATCATGAAAAACAATAAAATAAAAAAATCGTGGATAATGTTGGGATCCAATTGATCTGATAACCAAAGTTAAAAGACTTCGAATTCCAATTTCTACTAGAATGGGAGCTTGTTTATAGACTATGACTCCACTCCGCCTTCTTGAAGTTGACACCGAAACAATAACATTTTGAGTGATGTTTTGTAAAAGTACCATATAAACAAGCTGTATGATACAGTGTGTTAATGTCGTATTTTACATGCCTTTTTGTTAGATTTCGACAATTTAGGTCTTTAGATTTTGAGCCTGTAATAGATAGGTAATGAGGCAACTAGAAGAGGACGGCTTTGGAGCCAGAGAGTTTCCGATATCAAAATTAGTAAATTTTCTTAAAAGTTTGTAAATAAATAAAAGAGTTTAAGGATTAGAAAGAGTTTCTCATACCTAAGGATTGCTTTTTATACCATAAGTATGGGGTAGAGCAGATCGTGTTTGTCTCAACGAAGTTTATGCCTCTCATATTGTTCCTATTATTAGGATTCTTTAATACGTCATGATTCTGCGACGACACCATCAAAGTGGCGTGTAGCTCAATAGTAGTTCTATTAATACTGCGTGGTTATCTAACCTTGCTTTTATCCTTTGTGGGCAGTAGATGTTCCCATGTCAACGAATCAAGGGTTCTGCTTATTTCTCGCTATGTTTTATACAAGTTCTCAAGTCTAAAACGTGGCCGAGCGATGTCAGGCTAATCTGTCCTGTCAATCACTTCATCCATTTCCCTGATAGGCACCTTACTTCAAGCGTGGTCCTACATGGTGACCCTAAGGCCGGGTATTGGGTTGAGGTCTAGTGGGTTTTGTGAAATAGGAAAATTTTCCTTATACAGTGATTTTGTGAAAAAGTGTACTCGATTTTAAAAAGTGTAAAACAATCTATTCTTTATTAATAAAATCTATTTTTTTTATAAATAACTTGCACGGACTTTACCGGAGCTTATATCTAATATTACTTTAAATAATTTTCTTTCAACTAAATATTAATGTACAAAACTGTTATAATAGTGATACAACTCTTATTAGAGTCATTTTACTTGTAAGTAAGAATACATGAGTACTTTCTACACCACTGATATAATATTATTTGATTTAAGAAAATATATAAATTTAAATATTTCTCATAAATCAAATCCAACCCTATTATTAAAAGTGTGCGATCGAGAATATGCTCTTTGAAATAATTTATCTTCATTAAATTTATTAATAAAAAATCTATCCGTGTGGAAAGTACAAGGGAAGCCACTATATATATATACATCATGTATATATACAACTGGCCGGCGCAAGTGTTCCTTTGGTAATCTTATTGTGCAAGTTCATGATTAGCTGTGTTAATTAGTGCACATCTCAGTGTGATTAATAACGATAATGATTCTAAAGTACTCAAACAGTTTTTACAAAATATATATATATATAGATATATATAAAGTAATGTTAAATGTAGTGATAGAGTGTGTAAATGTCGTTCAGTCGTTTTGAATAAGAGTTGAGTCTATTATTAAAAAAATATTATTTTTTCATGTAGATCTCGTATTTATTTTTTTTTTTCAAAGTGATTGTATGTGTGGTACTTATTCATTCACGATTATAATTATCATTTCTCATATATATATATATATATATATATATAATATATGCATATATCCCAAGATCTTTTCTATTTGGAATGAATGATTGATTGATTATCAAAAATTCCAAGGGGTTAATGCTTGACTTTATAATGTACTTCTGCTAGCTATTACAGATCGATGAAAGTTACAGAATCTCCTTTGTGTTTACTGTTCGTTTGGGGTGTTTAGTAGTACTTCAAATTAATTAGGGAAAGTACCCATCAAAACATGCAATCAGTCAGTGACAGGATTGATTATTTCTGGACACTATTAATTCGGTTGATCAAGCAAAAGTAATATCTAATTCTCAGCAAAATTGATCCTCCTCCTAACTTATATGGCTCTATATAGGCTTCTGTAATTATATATGATCCAAACTTTTCTCTGATCTTTTGAATACTGGGCAATGACAATTCATGTGAGTTTATGCTAGTGCTCTTGTACTTACTGCCTTTTTCACTTGATCCAAAGTAATAAATCTTAATTCTCCTAGTTGAGCCGGTTTGGATATTTCAAATATTTCAATATATCTATTCATTTGTGTTAAAATATTTTATTAAATTTTGTAAAATTAAAGAGAAAAAATTGAATAAAAATATTATAAAATTAAAAATTATTTGAATATAATTTTTTAATATAATTTTTATTTTGAAGTTTGAAAAAATAGAATTATTTTTTGGATAATGATACATTTACACGTCTTAATTCACTATTGTTTTACTAAACTATGTTTTTTTTTTTGCTCTTTGAATTTAGATTAAAAATATCAAAACATAACATTCTTGCATAATTTAGAAAAAAATAAATTCAATAAACCAATGTAATCGTGTAATTTAATTAAAAATAAATACAATGTTATAAAAATTGACATTTTTTACTCTTTAAGTCAATTTTTATAAAATTAAATTTATTTTTAATTAATTTACAAGATTACGTTGGCTGATTGTATTTTTTTTTTTTAGATTATGCAAGAAATTTTTAATCCAGGTTCAAATAGTTTAAACAAAAAATCATGAGTAATAAATGAGATGTAAGAGTATCATTACTCTCATCTTTTAGGAAAATGATTTACATACAATATTTTTCACAACACTTTACACAAATATGTTTTAAATTAGGGATATTTTTATAAAACATCTGATAAAAGTAACATTATTTTACAAAAACACTCTCATTTTATAATATTGTTGTGTAATATGTTATGCAATGTATTGTATATATATCATTACTCTATTTATGTTTTGTTTCGTATTTTGTAAAATTTGTAATTATTAGATAATGATTAGATGAAATTTTGAAATTAAAAGTGTTTTGTTTTCTAATTTGAGAATGAAATATCTAAAAATATATGATAGAATAATGCAACTCAGCCCCATCATCTTGCCCCTCAAAGTTACTACTAGTGCAATTGTACTTTTTTTTTTATTTTTTTCAAACATTTTAGAACATCTTTAAATATTTTTAAAAAATATATAAATTCATTAACAGTTACTTATTTAACCATTAAGTAAAGATAAAAATAACAAAAAATAAAATATTCAAGCGGCCAAATTGAAGGTCAAAATGATGGGATTATTTAGCATCTTTCTATCTGATAATACTTTAGAAAAGTTTGGTTAAGTTTGAATGTTAATGTGATCTTAAATGATTTCTAAATAATAATAATAAAAATAATGAATAATTTATGAATAATAATAAAATGTTTATAAATAATAATTTTAATTATTTTACTTATCAAACATAGCCTTAGTGACCCTGGAAAGTTCAAAGTCAACCTAGAAACTAGAAAGTACCAGAAGCCTAATAAAATTCTTACGCACCGAAAAACAGAAGTTTAAAAAGTAAAAAAGAGGGTGAAAATTAATAACACTGTCATTCCAATACATTGAACGAGTTAAGAGCAATGCCAACACAGAATGAAGATGATGCACAAGTACTAGTTTGAGTTAGCAACCCAAGAAACAATCTACAGGGCCTCGGATAATCAGACCACTGAACATCTCCAAAAAGTAATTGTAAGACATTACTTCTGTATATCTAGTCGACTTCGTTACGAAAAAAAAAGTGCAGAACTGTTGGTAAGATTTTAAATAATTTTCTGTTTTAAATATTTTACATAATTCTGACAAGATAGGTAAGAGATATGAATTTACTCTATATACATGAGTGTCTAGTGTTGAAATATATATATACTGTTCATAAACTTTATTTAATAAAGATTGCATACTGTGTTTATTTCTTGTCGAGGAGTAAAAAGTGATCGAGATAAAGAGTTATCTAGAAAGCCGACGTCCAGAGATTGCAGGCGGGTTATAGAAGAATTCGCACCGCTGGTACACTATTCCAAAAAATATGGAAATAATGAGCTCCAAAGAGGGACCACCGGATAGAGAGTGAAAGATGAATTGAATATTTTAATGATTAAGAGAAAAGCCAGGAGTGCCTGTGCCTGTGCCTGCGCCTGCGCCTGTGAGACGGAGAGAGAGGAGAAATGTATTTTATATGTATGGCACACGATGATACAAAGGAAGTTGCATGAAAGCTTAAGCTAATTGGCCGAGGGCGTGTTGTTCTATTACACTGGTGTACGCATTTATCGGCCGTCTCTGTGTGCGCCTCTCTCTCTTTCTCTCGTCTCGATCGCTTGAAATCGTACAGACATGGCTCCTGCCAAATGGGGTTTCTGTGCTTGAGGGGGTGATTCAAAGCTGCTGCTTTCTACTGAGTGAGCTGGTAGAGACAGCGCTCTCTTTCTTGTCTTCTACTCTTCGAGTTTATTTCCTAGCTAAATCATATCGTTTCCGGGTCTTTACCAGAATATCCGGCTCATAACTTTGTACCTCCACTTTCTCTATCCCTTCTATCATTCACTGTGGCGTGTGGCCGGTGATGACGCGACGTTTGTGTGCTTTCTGGGTTCTATTTTCTTTCTTGTTTATCTATCTAATTTTTGTTCTCTTATCAGCTGGTTTTTGTGAAAGTTTTTTCTTTTTCCTTGTTTTTTTCCCTTGAATTCGGTCGATGTTTGCGGAAAGTTCGAGGCTTTTTTTCTTTAATACTGATCATCATCATATTCTTCTGGCTTCGAATTGATATAGGGATATTTCCAACAATTTTTCATCAGTTTTTTCTTTTTATTAAAAAAAATCTGCCGTTTTGGTCCTCTCTTCGCTGATGTTCGTGTGGATTGTCACGGGTTTGCATTATGGTGTTACTGATTTATTGAAGATCTTTGGTGTGCGTCTAGGATAAAGCTTATGTTCATGATTTTCATATTATGTTGAACTTGTATTTAACAAGGCTAGCTGGGAATTTCGTTTACGACTTGAATTGCAGGGACTGGATTGTTCATTCTGAATACCGATAATCTCAGAATTCAGAAACCTTCTTCTGACCATTTTGGAGAGTCCAGATGGCTACTCGGACGATGTATTTCAAAGAACGTGAAGGGATCGTCCACAATCCTATGGGGCAGCTTTCAGCGCCTTGGTGGAGCACCCTCTCTTCTCAATCGATTTATGGGAAATCATGTGGCCAATTGAAGCCTTTGTCCATGGAACACCCCAGTGGTGGAGACCAACTGATTGCCAACAAAGCTGCTGGGCGGGGTACCGAACAAGCCGCACGAGGGAGTAGAACTCAGTTCACTATCTTTCCTGGTATTTATGCTTTAGGTTCCGCCATTTTTATACTATCTTGTTTCTTAGATTAAGTTTGTTATTTCTATTATAATAGAAGCTTACAACTATAAAATAGATAATTCTGTTGCATTCTTCATCATCATTTTCTGCTTCACTGTTATCACCAAGAATAGTAGTCACTGCTTGCCATCACTAAGATAGCCATCTCTTTATTGATTGACATTCTAGAATGAAAATGATATCCTTCTGGAACGAGATGGCTGTACCTTGAGAGCTACTAGAATCAAAGAGAGTAATAAGAATATTAGCACTGCATACTTTAGGCTGCTCATGGAAACTGATTCTTTGTTTGGGTATAAGGTAGCAAAGCTTTTGTTGAAGAGAGTTTGTGGTCCAATCAAAATGTTGATCCTTTCGTGATTAGCAGGAATTAAATAAACAGATATAAATGAGTGATTATGGTTCTTGCTTCCCAAAATGGAACTACTGCTTACTAAAAAAAGACATTTTAAGAGAATTTTAAATGAGTATTGAAGGGAAGTTTTGGGATTGCAGTGTCCAACCACCTTCTTTAATATAAGGAAAGTAGTATCCATGCATCGGATAACGGCTGTCCTGTTACTTCAGTTATTGATGGATTCTCTAATATTTTGTAAAGGAAGACCTGCTTTTTTGTGATTGATAATGAATGTTATCTCGAATACCAACATGCTAACAAAGTCTCCATGGTTTAATAGACTGTTGGTTGGTGACACATGTTGACTATTGATCGTGATGGAAAGCACTACAGAAAAGTTTTCATGCCCAGTTTCATGAACATAAGTTTAACTTCATATAATATGCAATTCTTTTGTATATTGGGTTCTGTAAATTGACTCTGATTAACCAGCCAAGTATTTTCTCATACAGATAATTGCAGAAATTCAGGGGATGGGGAAAAACCTCAGGCAGCTATTTCTCTCCAATCAGCTCTGCCGGAATATCAAGGTCGTTTTGAGCTAGGATTTGGTCAGCATATGGTAAACTTTTCCTTGGCACTTATATAATCTAATATTCTAAGTTAGTTGTTTGTTTCCGATTGCTAATTGTTTGCTAATTTTGTTTGAACTAAAACTGTAGATCTATGCAAAGTATCCTTATGTGGACCAATGTTATGGAGTCTTCCCAAGTTGTGGACCTCAGATTTCGGTTTGTCTCCCTTCATTTCTACTGGCTAATCAATTATTCATATTTAGAGTTCTTGCATTTAGACCATTCTTGAGAATCAATTTTTTTCTTGATTTTAATTGTGATTATTTGAAGAATTATAGTCTGTGCTCAGTCCACAACTGAGGGTTATTAATAATATCACGGGATACCTCCTCCCTTTCTTAAAAAAAAGTCTGTGCTCAGTACTAAAAGGAGTGGCCTGAGAAATAGTATCTCTTTAATCTGGTTATGTATCGCATTTTTTGTGCTATCAACAGCTCTGTGTGTCCGATCAGTGCTCACTGCATCCCATTTGTCTAAAACAATTATGTTATCCATGGCCAGAAAGTTGCATTAAGGGTTTGGTACGTGACTTCATTGGAAAGCGAAAGAGGAAAAAGTCTAATTAAATAAGAAAGATCAAGAAGCAATTTATAGCCCTATTATGAGACTTCTATGTATTCATTCGACTATGTTTGGTAGTGGGAGCCCTCATGTACCCAGTGTACCTGGATACTGTAGGAAATAAAAGATATACATATTATTTGCAGCAGAGTTCTTCAGTTTGAGCATTGTATTACACTTCAACACTACTTTGGAAGTTTTCTGACTTCGGCTATTAATATATTTTTCTTGATGAGTACCAATCATAATATATTATTGAACTTTCAAAATTTATGCTATATATCATTGATGAATCCGCTACAACTGCAAATACAGTAGTATTTACTGACGCATTTCCCAATCCCTTCGCAAATGTTAGGGCCGTGTTATGCTGCCTTTGAACATGTCAACTGATGATGGACCTATATATGTTAATGCTAAGCAGTACCATGGGATTATCAGGCGCCGGCAGTCCCGTGCAAAGGCAGTACTGGAGAATAAGTTGACAAGAGTTCGTAAGGTATGATACCTTGGATTGTGATCTCATTCTTTTACTTCTATTTGTAGGAAACACTCTTATAATGATTGATGCAAAGGTTAAAAGCGTAGGATTGGTCAGAAATAGTCTAGTTTTGAATCTGCTAGTCCATGCCCACTTTACATGCCTATTGGTGATTGTCATTTTTCAAGAAAGTTCAATTGCAGTACAGTGATAGTTTTTCCAGTTTCAGGATTTAGTACTTAATGAGACATTTGCTCATCCATAATGTGATTGATGCAAAGTTAAAAGAGTAGGTTTGTCAGAAATAGTCTATTTTTCAAGGCCCTAGTCCATGCCCGCTTTGCATGCCGATTGGTGATTGCCTTTTTTCATAAAAGTTCAATTGCAGTTAGTGGTAGTTTTTCCAGTTTCGGGATTTAGTACGTAATGAGCCAAATTTGCTCATCCATCCTTACATAGAATGTGATAAGCACAAACCTTCAAGCTGTAATTCTTAGTTTCTGTATTTGTTTGACAGCCATATATGCATGAATCACGCCATCTCCATGCTATGCGCCGACCAAGGGGATGTGGTGGTCGTTTCTTGAACACAAAGAATTCGAACAAAGGAATGAGTGGAACTAAAGTGAATAAAGCTGGCGATGGACTAATTTCTCAGCCCACTGGTTCTGCGAGTTCTGAAGTCCTTCAGTCTGATAGCGGTGGTGCCTTAAACTCATCAAGGGATGCAAACAGAAGTGTTTCAAATATTTCTGTGTCTGAGGTGACTAGTATGTTCTCTAGGAGAGATCTCGATCACTTTCCAATCAATCATCTCATTCCTTCTGTCCACTCTCTGTCGGACATGATAAGTGGTGCACGTGGCATTGTTATGCCCAGTAAGTGGGTTGCAGCACCGAACTGCTGCAACCTCAAAGTCTGACAGCAAGTGATCAAGTGGAGTTGGTGCTAATTGCACCAATCTCCATCCTTGCTGCAACCAGATGGAGAAGCTTTATTGCAATGACTAGTTCTTGCAACAGGCTTTGGTTGAGAGGATTGTCCCGACCCCCATGTGGTTGTTATCATGGCAACTCATCCTTGGCTCATCTGCATTGAGGTTTTCTTTCAACCATTCCTTGCAGCCTTTCTGGCTTAAGGTGGTTAGAGATCCTTAATGTAAATGTATTGTAGGTTAAATGGAGTAGGTGATAAATAAGTCTGTTTCACTAATTGAATCAGAGCATCAAAGTCTGGATAGGTATTGAAGTGTGATGTTTAAGTTTAATATCTAGTACGTCTATGTCTGACTTTTGGTTTGATGTATTGTAGAACTGTGTGATTGTGTTGTTATCTTATGCCACCTTGCTTTAGTCAAGAACATGGTATTCGTGTTGTCATCCATATTTGAAGCACAATAATGCATTATGCTATTCTCGATCTGTAGTTTTGAGAAACGCTATCTAAAGATGCAAAGAATTAATTAGTTGGACATCTTTTACCCAATTGATTGGTTGAACGTCTGCTTCTGAATTGGGTGTGGAGAATTATGTTGTGATTGATCACTGGACACAGTAGAGAGGAGACCCAGTTTTTCTCTCATTCACAACTTCTAGGAATGGTCAGGTCCTCTTTGGATACAGAAACACTCTCAATCTATCTCATCTCATTATTATAATTTTATTAAATTTCTTTATAAAATATCAAATTTAAAAAATAATAATAATATTTTATTCAATTTATCTAAAATTATCTCATTTTATCTCACTATTTAAATGAGTTCTGATTGTTTCATTCTTCAAAGAGACAACCCTTTTACTTCTTGATGAATTATCCGAGTGCCAGATCGTGCCGTACACCAGATAGATGTCAAACATCGATTTTTCTATAGGAAAAAACAAACCCAAATCATATTCTTCAAATGTTGGAAAGAAATCTATTTTAAGCCTAGCTTTCATTTAGTATTTAAAAACACCCACAAAGAAAAAGAAAGCTTATCCATTAGGCATTATCTTTCTTTTGGTAAAGAACAAAAATATCTAGGTGTCCATTATCCACCTAAACAAAATATTGAATGAGACATAGAAAGTCATGTGCTTTGACTGGTGCCTGACAGAATGTAAGTGGATGATTAGAAGGATGGTCAGTTATTTGTTCATAAACAGCAGTTTTTTAGAAACTGGGATTAGGTACCATGCATTCCAGGATTAGGGGAAAGGAAAATGATAAATTATTACTAAATAACAATTTATATACAATTATGTAATAAAATAATATTTAATTTTGACTTTTATTTTTTATTTAAATGTATTTAAATATAATAAAAAATATTATTATATTTAAAATTATCTATAAATTATAAATAGATTGTTAGCCTATCACTGTCCAGATAAAAATATGAACTTGGCTTGCTGGATTTGATGCGGTGCTGCTGCTTCAAAGGGTTGACATCTGTAATTCTGACACCACCTTGATCCCAATCGTACGGACCCCAAAAATAAAATATATTATTATTCTCAATCATAAATATGGATAAAACATGTTTTAACTAATTAACTAATACAAATGATTGCCATAAAACACTCATTGTCAAGGATGACAAAATTAGCATTTTTATTTGAATCGAATAATATAATTTAAGAGAAATGAGTTTAAGCGTCACATAATATTTTTTTAAAAAACTAAGATTTATTATTAAAAAATTAATTTTTTTAAATAAATTCTATATATTTTTTTTATTTCATAATTTAATTATTTAAGTGATGAAATATGACATTAGTAGTTGACAAAATCTTAACTCTTAAGTAGCATTATTACTGGTGGAAAGAAAAAAACAACTACTTAGAGCATTAGTAATAGAATCAATAAAATTATATTTTGGTCAAAATTTAATTAGATTGTATAAAAACTCATTATAGTTGACTCAACAAATTTAGCATTATTACTGGTGGAAAGAAAAAAACAACTACTTAGAGCATTAGTAATAGAATTAATAAAATTATATTTTGGTCAAAATTTAATTAGATTGTATAAAAACTCATTATAGTTGACTCAACAAATTTACAGTATTTTTAACTTTAATCATTTTTCACTAGTCAAATCTGTTGAATCTAAGTTGCTGGCCAAATCTTATTTTGGCATAAAAAATTTCTTTTCTCTTGTGCTATTCGTTTCACGAGAGCTCACAACTTCAGAAAATTCTTCATCTCAAAAACACGAAACACTCAAATTGCACTTAACAACAGAAGGCGGACAATCTCCATCAATCATCATTTTAATGACGTGGCTTCACCTTGATGGAATGCTTCAAGTTCTAATTTTATAATATTATTATTAGTTGATGCCAAAAAAATTTTTAAATCTAATATTAATGTTAAAAAATTAATATATATTTTTTTAATAACGAATAAATATTTAAATTATAATTAGAATTAAAATAAATAAAAATGTTAAAATTAATATTTTGATATAATAATGATAGATTTTTATTTAATATTATTGAAAAATAATTAGTTAAATTTATAAAAATAAATTCTTTTACTGAGCATGATCAATCAAATCTTTAATGGATAAGATTCATAAAATCTATTTGAAGATGCACCTATCCATCTTGACGATTTGTTTCACCATTCTGTTTCGACCAAATGTCGGCCTCATCCATCTCCATGGCTGCAACAACCATAGCTTCCTCCTCAATCTGCTGTAACAAACCGTCCAATCTCTCCTTCCCCACCTCTCTCACCCTCATCCCTACCCGCGTACCATCAAAACCTAGACCCACAAAGCCTCTCAACCTCAAGGCCCACCTCCACAATTTCTCTCCTTTCGCTCTCATTTCTCTTTCGCGCTTTCCCCTCGCTTCGACCGCATTCGACAGTTTCGAGACTGAAAAAGATAGCCAAAGCACAGAACAAGAAGACCCAGAAGTAGAATCGAGTGAAAATCAAGCTGTAGAGGATGAGCCAAATGTACTGGGGTCTAGCGAAGAAGGGAGGCTCTATGTGGGTAACTTGCCGTATTCTATGACTTCAGCGCAATTGACCGAGGTTTTTGAGGAGGCTGGCCGTGTGGTTTCTGTGGAGGTTTGTAATTTTCCGTTCCTTAATTATTGTTTCACTTACAATTCTTGTATGTCGAATATATTACAATCATTATTTTCTTCAATGTGAGTGTAGAGTTTTTTGTGGTTGTGTTGTTTCCGTTAGGTTGTTTATGACAGAATTACCGATAGGAGCAGAGGTTTTGCTTTTGTTTCCATGGGGAGTGTTGAAGAAGCTAAAGAAGCAATTCGGATGTTTGATGGCTCTGTAAGTAACATTTTTTTGACATCCGTTCATAAAGTTCCTAAATTGATGTACATTTTTCTTTACCTTAACTGTTAATCTGATGACTTTATGTTGAAGCTACTCTGATATTTTTCTTTGCCGCTTGCAAGCATTATTAATATATAAATATATATATATATATATATATATATATGTATATGTATTTATGCATGTATATTTTTTGAAAGACGGACGCCATTATGGTATTGAAACCACTCACTCCTGGTAACTTTCAAGACACCTTGGTGTTTTCAAACCCAAAAACCAAGGCATGTCCGATCTTCGTGGTCAGAGTGAACACCCAACTGCTTGAGTAAATAAGCATCCAACTGGTTTGGTCCCTATAATAGCCTGCACCATTTCGTGCAAGCATTACTTGATTCTATAGTAAGGGTGTTAAGTTGTTGAATCTATTATGATTTTTCCCATGAAATTGAGTTGTAATTATGTTCTGGTATCAAGTCTTCTGTGTTACCACTGGCTCTTGCATTGGGGTCATGGAAAATTTGTCACTACTTTCTCATTGCCATGCATTGCTAATGGAAGGATGCAGAGTTGAACAAGTTCTATCTCTGTCATTAAATTATTGGTTCAATATATAGTGTGTTCTGCTTTTGCTCCAATATTGAGTCTATTCCCAATCTAACTATGTTCTTGATGGACTACAGCATATAGAGTAAGTTTTGTTACTCTATTTGCTTAAAGCAACCTGAATTAGATGGTTATGTTTTAAAAAAAAAAGGTTTCCTTACAAAATACCTTATCGATATCTAAATTTAAGATAGCAACCCTAATACATAAAACAAACAAAGCTTTGATGTCACTGTAGCTGCAAGTTTTGGTGGTTTTGACTCTTAGTTTCTGCCACTTAAAAATGGTAATGGTGGTTGACAGCAAGTCGGAGGCCGGACTGTTAAGGTGAACTTCCCAGAAGTGCCAAGAGGAGGTGAAAGAGAAGTGATGGGGCCGAAGGTAAGGAACAGCTCCAGGGACTTTATAGAAAGCCCTCACAAGATCTATGCTGGAAACCTTGGTTGGGGCGTTACTTCCCAGGGTCTTAGAGATGCTTTTGCAGATCAGCAAGGCATATTGAGTGCGAAAGTCATCTATGAGAGAAACTCAGGAAGATCTCGTGGTTTTGGGTTTGTCTCTTTTGAAACTGCCGAAGATGCAGAATCTGCTTTGAATGCCATGAATGGAGTGGTAATAAAAACCTGGTGATTGAGTTTCACATACTTGAAAGTCAGAATCTTTCTTATGATATCCTGTTCCATAACGTGTTTATATGTGAATATGCAATTAGGAGGTTGAAGGTCGGCCTCTACGATTAAATTCAGCTGCAGAAAGATCTTCTTCTGCTTCTCCACCGGCAGAGAAAAGAGATGCAGATGACATTCTTAACGGCAACGAATTACTTTCTAGCATCAGCAGCTGATTGGGGTGGCTTTGACGAGTCGTGCTACCCATAAGCCTCACACCATGTATATCTATTTAAAAACATGTCATTTTACATTTGTATCATATTTTACTAACAAATATGTCTGGAATTATTTTCATCACGTAAGTAAAAGAGTAAAATGATATTTTTTAAATAGGTATGCAGGGTGGAAGGCTTATGTCTAGAATTTTCGGCTTTGATACACTTTTGGAACGTATTCCCAGTTTTGCAAAAGGAGTGCAGCCCGTCTACTTCTATAACACTCCTTGCAGTCCTTTTTGGCAACGAATTACTTTCTAGCATCAGCAGCTGATTGGGGTGGTTTTGATGAGCCGTGCTATCCATAAGTCTCACACCTTGCATATTCATTTAAAAACATGTCATTTTACCTTTATATCTTATTTTACTTACAAATATATCTGGAATCATTTTCATTACGTGGGTAAAAGAATAAAATGATATTTTTTAAATAAGTGTGCAAGGTGTGAAGCTTATGTCTAGAATTTTTCGGCTTTGATACAATTTTGGAACATATCCCCAGTTTTGCAAAAGGAGTGCAGCCCGTTACTTCTATAACACTCCTTGCAGCCCTTTTTGGCATATGGGAATTAAGATCGGAGAAGAAAAAGCGGATGGCATCAATAGTAAGATTATCTCTGGGAAGGAGAGTGTGGTATAAGCGTTTAGATATGAAGGCTCTCTCAGCTAGATACCATTCCTACCTCATCCTGATCCATGAAGGCACCAAATTGTACCTGAGTTATTCACAACTGTTGTACCTTATTTTAAAGGTGAAATGGTTGAATGATGTAATAACCCTCATTGCTTACCAAAATAAAGAAAAAAGTGCTAAATTATCTCACTGCAAACCTTTGGCGATTCAACAGGTGGTAACTCGTTCACATCGCTAGCTAACGACCTTTCCAAGAGGAGAAAACCTTTCTCTGCATTGATCATAATAAACAAATCATAGATCTTGCGATATCGTGTGTTCTCAAGAATTTGGTTTTATTGTAGTTCCGATGGATAGCCAAGGATACAGCATTCCAACTTAGATGATAAAGGTTTATAATGAAAAATAATAAAATAGTTTTATGAATGATGTACTTACAACTTTTCTTACATTTTTACTTATAAGATTGATTTTATTAGTTTTCTTTTAAATTTAAATTTTGAATTTTATAATCATTAGCATATCAATAGCTGACACGTGGATAATTAAGTTTTTAATAAGTTTTTCTTAAATACACTTGAGGGTTTGGGGTTGCTGTATGAGCCTTAAAAAGTATTTAAATAATCTTAAAAACTCTCTAATAAAAAAAATTAGATTATTTGAGTGTTACATATTAAAACACTTCTAATCTCAAATAAGCTAAAAAGTACATTTGGAAAAATAACATTTCCTCCAACGTCTTTTTCTAGATAATGCGGAACGTAATTCAATTTTAAAAAGACTGTCAATGGAGGAAATACTCATATAATTTTTAGATAATTACAACTTTCAAACTTTCAAAGATATGATCATAATCTTTAAAAATTTAAATAATCATAATTTTTACATTAGAAAACATTTTTTTAATTTATTTCCTTTCAAACGTAATATGTTTAAAAAGATTTTAAACATATAGTTGTCAAATAATAATAAAAAATTTAATAATAAAACTTATTACTTAAGTTATAGACTATAAATTCTTAAATTATAAATTATATTTTCCATCACAATTCCAAACATGTTCTTAGCATTTCTCTATAAAAAATTTAGCATGAATATCATTATTTTTCTCAAACAAGATGTGGCAGATTTGGGCCGTACTCGAGCTAGATTCGGATTTATTATACTCCTCGGTCCACGTCAATGCACGTGAAGCCTAGATGCACTAATGTCCTCCGATAGAGGGGGTGGGGGATTTTTATTGCATGAATCTCCATATATGATATAAGTATGTGGTCAAGTCTGTGTTTTGAATAAACTCTGATCTCGAATCCGCATTTGGGTGTTCCGTCTTCCATGGTACACATCAGATGCACGATAAATAGTTCGAAAACTCAGGTTCATAGTCAGATTCTTCATCCACAGGAACAACCACCATGTCACAGTTGCAGTATGATGACGTACACTGATGGAGATAACAACATGAAAACTTGGGTCCAGCACAGATGTCTGGTTACCAGGAACAATCGCCATGAATCATGATCCCTTTGCATTGTGATCAATACAAATGGAGAATATGGCATCTAATCTCTGGAACAATTAGTTAGACCCTGGAAAGATTGAAAACCCCATTTCCGAAACTCGGGATAGTTGGCAATCAACTACATATGTAGATGTAACTCTCATGGGGGCTCCCTATCCAAGATTGTTTTTTTTTTTTTTTTTCTTATGCGAAATGCTTTGTCAGCAAAGTGGAAGAATGTAGGAACCAAACAGTCTTTCTCAAGAAGATTTATGGCTATAGCAAAGTCCCCTAAGAAGTTGGTTCATCAGAGTCATGACCACCAGCAAGGAGCGCATCTGCTGCAGAATCCAAGTCATGAGGAAAGAAAACCCTGCACAGCAAGATAATCTCATAAAGCAAAACAGTGAATGTCTGTGATGGTGAACGAAATAAACCTCTTAACATTAGTTACTATAAACATTAGTTACTTCAGTTATGATGGAGACAAATGACATTCGCAGCACAGAAAATTATTGTCCAATGATACAACAAATATTTCCAGCAAAGATGGCATCATTTCTAAACAGTAAGCAGTCCAATTATTCTACATCCATGATCTATATCAACAAAATTACCTGCATGTGTTGTGGTACAAGGTCCTGCTCAGCTGATCTATATCACAGACACCTTTGCAACCAGCCACCACCTCCAGAACTTGCCTACAAAATATGGCCATATTGTCTCAAGAAACAAGTAAAAATTTAAGAGCATAATCTAAAATCAGAGAAAGATGTAACAGGTGGACTTAATAGCCGTCAAAAAATTATCATAGTTGACACTTTCCAAGTTAAGATTGCTTGTCCAAGTCTCACGTTCTAGAAGATCAAACAAATAAAAAATAGTAGCAGAAAATAAGAATTTCCCGAGTCCAAAGAGCAAGATTGTCTTAAAAAAGACATCAGATATGCACCATAGAAGAATATGGTCATGTTGTATCTCAAGGGTGATCATCTCTGGATGGCAATCTTTATACAGCAATAAACAGAGATGTACAGCCAGACATAGTTCACGTGCTACACTACGTAGCTCTGAATGTCTGTTGTAGTGTTTTATTATTAAAACTAGATGGGTGGAATGCACACATTACCCTATTTCATCGTCCCATGTAACAGAGGATAGTCACCTATTGTGGGTATTGGGAGTTTTAAAAAAATTGGGGAAACATCTGGATACATTTGCATTAGTTGAACTTACTATTCATCATTTTTCACTTCTTATTTCCCTATAGGAACGAAGCATTAATGTTCATCAGTAACCCCCCTTTTCTTCTTTTCATTAATATCATTTATTAACCATAAATGACATCTGTCCATTGAGATTTTCGATCAGATGTATTACATCTTCATCTGAAAGGAACAACATTAAAAAAGTTATATAATACAGCAGTAGAAAAAAAATACTGACCGAACTAGACAAGGTTCATTGCGGCCTTTAACAATGCACTCCTGATCATACTTCTCTTTTTTCTTGGAGGGCCAGATGGATTTCACAAAACTAATCCCAGCATGAGTGTTCTTGATTTCACAATATGGAGAATCTGTCTCAATCATCATCTTCTCCACAGGAATGCCCTTCACCACATCAAGATTATCTTTCGTCTTCATAGAGCAACCATTTACTCCTGTTTAGATCCAAAAAATGTGTAATAGTCATGACATGGACCACCCCCAAGGCATAAGAAGCAAATTTGATCTCCATCAATTGTGTAAGCAACACACTAAAAGATAGGTTCAGAAAAAGGATATCCTCTCACTAGCAAAACACTAAAGACGAGTTCATGTCAAGTATCATTTTTTTTTGGGGGGGGGGGGTGGTATAAACTCTTAGAGCTATCCACGGCATCAAGGCATAGCTAACACAATCCCTTCGAATGGGAATAGCTAATCCTCATCCAAGGGAAATAGCTATTCCTAAAAGTTTGACAATTTGCTCTAATGAAAATGCAGCCAAACAAATGACAACACTTCTTTTCATTGCTGTATTCATTTCACATGCCAAACTAGCAGTTAGCAACTTAGCATGGTCTCCAGAGAAGATAAAGCCCGTAGATGGGATCGATCAACTACATAATTTGAACTGAGATTTTTATGAATGTTACAAAAAAAATTTCGGTAGAATGTTTAAAAGGAAGTAGATAACATAGAACTGGTGACATATAAACTTTCACCTATATAAATATTATTGAATGTAAGAAGCTTATCACGATCTTCTGCACTATCAGTAAATGAATGGACAACTCCAGCACTGAACCTGTGAAACAAGCAGAAGAAAACACGATCAATTATCCACTCCAGCATGGAAAAATGCCATCACACAAAATCCGACTGCAAAAACTTGGAAGTTTCTACAGTTATAATGGTGGAAAAGGAATAGTATAACAAGCTAAAACTCACGAAAACCTTAAACCAGAAAATTTCAATTAGGCACATAAATGTGGTTTAGAAATTGCACCTGTCCTTATTTCTCTCGACAATTTCACAGAAGTCTTCAGCAGCTGCACGCATATGAAGAAACATGGGCAGCTTTGTTGTATATGACAATTCAAACTGCTTCTCAAAATACCTAGCTTCCACAAAGTAGCCAAATTATGCAAAGTACCAAATCATTTGAATGAAATTAAGATAGGAGGGGTGAGAAAAACAAACACAGAATAGAAGGAATATATTGAAAATAATTAATTTACTCAGTGCTACCACTTACTTCTTTTGAATCTCTGCTGGGCAAAAGTGAAGCCTGTCGTAGTCCAATCCACATTCACCAATTGCAACCACCTTATGTATGGTATTAGAGCACAACTTAATGACTGATATTTTGAACCTAAGAGATGTGGCCAGAATGTTCATCTACCTAATGGTATCAGGCTAAGAAAAAATTGTGCTTTACCATGTTGGAATTCTTAAAAACTAAAACCTAAACTTTCAAATTCTACATAGATCTGCAACCATTTTAGATGCCATTTCACATCTAAATAAGTTACAATTAAATCAAATTTGCATTTTTTTTTTTTTTTTGATAAGTAAATCAAATTTGCACGCTTATATCCATATATCGACAAAACATGTTCAACAAAGTGCTTCATAAAGCAGATGCTGAGGCAGCAAACGAGATCAATCATTTCACGTCTAAATATACATACTCTCTGCAGATGTTCTATGCTTCAAATGCCTGATCAATACAATAATGCATACCTTTCCCTTCTCAATTCCCTCTTTGGCCAATGTCAAAAGAGCCTGAAAATGTTTTTCAGGATCTCCACTCTCTTCAAACTCCTGAAAAAAGCACAGGATACTCATAATCACAAACACCTTACAAACAAGCTACACTATTAAATTCACAATCAACAGGCCTAAGAAAAATAATTGATGAAGACATAACTTTAAGGAACAAGAAGCAACCTTGCATCTTGTTGGGTGCACACCGACTGTACAGAAAAGCCTCCCTGTGGGGAAAAAATGAACTATCAAAGTGGTGAAAACCCCAAGGCAGAAGACATATACAGATTGTTCATAATCAAGGACAAGAAGTTGAGGCATATGTTCAACAAACCATCTGTTTCGGCGATCGCAAGAGCTTCTTTTGATTCTTCGAGTGACCCACCAGTTACCTGCACCACAACCCTATTCAGAATCACATAGCTATGGCACAGCCAAATCAACCAAATTGAACACTACTATACTCTACTGCAATACATAACTCTCTAATTTCTTATCTAATTTTCTGCATTCACAAACAGGGAAAAAATAATCAAGAAAAGAAAAGAAAAAGGAAAAAATGAAACCCAAAGTTAACATTCCAATTTTTCCTCAGCTGGACTACATTAAGGTAAAAAGTCAAAATTCAATCACTTGGTTCTTAATAATTCTTTGGAACCACGATTATTGAAGCAAACTGACATTAAACAATCTAAGAAGTCAAAAATTACATCATTTTGTTATGATCCTGATGGTTAAAAGTTTAATCAAATTAGTATCCAACAGTTCTAAGACTTTTGGATCTTTAACAATTGGTATCAGAGAAGAGACTACGTCACGAGTTCAAGTAATGGAGGAGGCGACCTATAGGCTGGATTAAAATGTCTGGGTACTATGTATGGGCATAATGTTAAGTCATTGAATATTAATAGATGAGTGAAGCCGACAAAAGAGAAAAGGCTACCACCAAGTTAGTGTTGATAGAGTGGGCCGCCGTGAACATTGGATTTGGAAGCGCGGTGGAATATTATAATCCTGATGGGTAAAAATTTAACCAAATTAGTATTAAGAGTCTTAGGACTTTTGGATCAATGGTTGGGTCTTCAACACATTTCGGCTCTTAAAAATTTATACTTATAACCAACCGAATTACCGAAAAATTAAAGCGAAACCGTTTAATAAACAATTGAAAAAAGAGTATCTCATAAGACTTACGATGACTCGGTCCACGCCGGCACTCCAAGCCCTACTCAAAACCGCAGCTATATCCGGTAGGTGGCATTGCTTGCCATTGTAGATCCCTTTGAACATGCCATCTGTATTGCGAAATGTTGTGTGGCATTCCGAATTGAGTTGGATAAAAACAAAGAAATGGATTTTTCTAAAGAAAGCCAGAAATTTGGAAAAACAGGACGAGTAGTGTCTGATGAAATGCCTGACTGACCTGTGAAGTTGACGGCTATGTCTGCTTTTTAATTAGAGTGAGACAAAGTAAAATCACAAATCAGAGAGAACAGGCAATGGTTAGTTGAGGCGTAGTTATAGAGCCATTCATAGTACAGAAATTTGAAGAGAGAGAGAGAGAGGAGTTGCTTGCCTATCATGCGCACTGTCGCCATGGCTAGCTCGGAAATTCGGAATGAAAGAGTAACAGATTCTAAATAAAATAAAATCCCTTTTTGGTTTTCTGGGTCGAAAGCCCAACAGTTCGTTGAAGATATAAATGGGCTTGAGGTAGGCCCACCTAACACTGCTCCTAGCCCTTGGTTCTTAGCCGTCGGCTTCCGACCTTTCTGCAGCCCACTTCTGTTATTTCTCTTGTAGGTCATTGAATCTGTAAGTTGGTGTGAATGCAGCTTCTCTATCATTGAAACAGAGGAACTGACATGACAACAGTACGAAGAGTATGCTTATTGGGAAAGAGGTATCATTATCTCACGTAAGAGAGATTGATACGGATTTACTTTTTTTTCTCAATTCATCCCCCCGGAACGGTATTGATACAATTAAGTTGAAAATGTATGTGAAATGCCTTCCACAATGGTTAAAACAACCTCAGCAAATCGTATTACAATTGTCAGGGATTATGTGCGGAACTACAGTGTTCAACTATTGTTCGGATCATGTACGGATCAAGAATGCAGTGTCACTGAAAAGGTCAAGCAAGGGCACCCCTTCCTCGTTAGATTTTAGATTATTCTATGTCTGTATGTCAAATTCTTTGTTTAATGTTTATTTGTTGTTAATTGTTGATGTTTCTCCATGTTGTTTCATGAGCTTTAGGACAGCTTTGGTCCTGATGCATGATAAATATAGCTTCAGGTACAAACATGCGACTTCAAATGCTTCAACACGAAGTAGCTCATGCTGACTATTACGAATCACTTCCTTCAAACGCTTGAACACAAAAATAAAGGAGAGGGAACCTACAACTTTCAAAAGCTTCTCATTTATTTTTCCTACTTAATTTGGGTTTGAATATATAAAATGATGAGCTACAGCAGCAGCAGAGCCGTATAGACATTCGCAAGGCGATTCTTCCAAGAGTGTTATTTTTTCCATGGCTTGACCGTAAAGAGCACCACAAACAAGACAATCAACAGCAAAAGTATAATGGCAAAACAGGTCCATTTTCGGGTGTTCTTCTGGTGCTTCCTGGCAGTCTGCAATTCCCGGGTTCCGCCCCTCACGAACGAATTGGCTCTGGCCACATGGCTCTCGATGTTGTCCAATTGCTCACCTTGTGCCTGGACCAACACCGCCATGTCCAAGAACACCTGGTGCAGCTCCTTGAGATTCTTCTCCATCTCCCTCACAGCATCATGCCTCTCTTGTATCTCATGTATTGTGTCCAAAACTCTTCCTCTCCCTTGCTCTTGAATCGCTTTTTGCAAGAATGTCTCACTCTCACCTGTATGGATTCATCCTTGTGTTATTTCTCTCGAATTTCGCTAATTTATATACGAATATCAGGATTTAACTTATAAACAACATCTCTAAGAAAAATGTTCTGATTTTTCTCCCGAATCATTCCTATTAATCAAAGAAATTCACCAAATTCACCAAACTATCATGACAAGAATTATACGTACAAAATACTTATTTAAAAAAATATATATCAGAGAAAGAAGGAAGACGTTAAGATCTTGAAAGTGTGTAATTACGATTTATTACAAAAGTTTAAATCGATGAAAGAGCTCAATTTTATTATTTATTTTATATTTTAATTTTTTTTTTTTTACATGTGAGCTAAATTCATTGAGATCAATGAGTAGGTCTAATAAGTTAAAAAATTTAATTAAGATAGAAAGAGTATAGAGTCGGATTCAAATTCAAGGCTTCTATTATGTATAATTATTATTTAATTTAAAATTTTAAAATAATAAAAAATGTATATTTTATTATTTATTTTATATTATGACAATAAGTTCACACCTGTAGAAATGAGTAGGTCAACGGTTTTGTCGTCTGGGTTTTGACCGGTGACGGTGAAGTATCTCCGTTGTACGGTCTCCCTGTACTCGGAGGAGATTTGCTGCCTCAAAGTGTTGAAGCTCTCCATAGAGTCCTTGAGCTTCTTCCTGAGGCCGTTCACCACGGAGGTCCTGGTCCGTTCGGAGGAGGAACCGGGTCCGCAGCCGGGGAGGCAGCGGTTGGCAGCGTTGGAGCGGTCGAGGGCCTCGAGCTTGCCCTTGATGAGCTTGGCCTTCTTAAGGGCGAGAGAGACATCGGCGTCCATGCGGGATCGGAGGTCCTTGACGGCTTTGGCGTTATGAAGGGTCTGGCTATGCTCGTGGGAGCTGCGGAGTGTCTGGTTGAGGCGATCGAGCTCCTTGAGCTCGTCCTTGACGGACTCGACGTCCTCGAAGAACTTGTCCAGGTTAACGCCGGTGGAAGGCGAAGTGGCCATCTCGATGACGTGGTGAGCCGGCGATGCTGTTTCGTCGCTTCTGAAGTGAGAGAAGGATCCGGAGAAGAGATTGTTCATCTTGTTGGATCGTTTCGCTTGTAATTAAAAAGACAGAAAATTGAAGAAGTTTATGATATTATCGCTTTACAGATCATGTGATAATAAGCAAAAATCGAAAACAGAGGGCATTAATAACTTTCAGGAGGAAAGGAGGGTGGGGGACTGGTCAAACGGGGTCTGCCGGTTTTGAGAGAGAGAGAGAGAAAGTTCTGTAGAAGTCAAATCGGGAGGGAGAGGAAGTCGTTGGGTGCCAAATGTCATGGGGGTGCCAAATGTCTTTTATCTCCAACGGCTATTTATATTTGGGTTTTGCTAGATACAAGCGAGTTCGCGCACCATATCGCGTACCGATAAATTTTTTTTATTTAAAAAAAATTAAAAAAAATTTTTGAAAAAAGAAGAAAATCTCCTATATTATAAAAATTATTTTCATCTTTAATTCACATCATTTCATTAAATATATGTATTATATATTAATATTGGTGCACGAATTGGTGCACAAACTTACTTGCAATAAGATTTTTCCTTTATATTTCTCTCTTGGAAGGGTCCCCCCAAACCAAAACCCTTCTTTCTTTCAAGTAAATAGACAACAAATCTAAGTTTTCGTTTGGATTGAAAAATGAGATTAAATGAATTGAAATAATTTATAAATAATAATAAAACTTATAAATAATAGTGAGATCTCAACTCTCATCTCTCAATTTAAATTAATTTTAATTATTTTAATTAAAATTGAGTGAGATTACCAATTGAGAATCTAACTTCTCACTTTGGAGGCAGTAAATTAGGTCCATTTAACAAAATACAATTAAGGTTTTAAATTTTCTTTTCTCAACTAAGAAAGCTACATTAATAAAACACTATAAAGTGCAGAGTCACTGAGTCCTGGGTTTTATTCTCTCTTTCTTTGTTCTTTTCATCGGTTCCAGATGCTACACCATTTAATATGCCTGGGGTAGGCTGGTTTGAATGTAGGAGGTATCAAATCATTTTAACAGATCGTATTCGTGTTGTGTCAAAATATGTATATTACACAATATAGATCAATTCTAACCCGATCCGTTAAATTTATCATATCAAAATTTTAAACTCTAACACAACTCATTAATATAACGGGTTGTATTGTATCAACCCATTTTGACTCATTTATGTAAATAGATTGAACAGATCCGAAATTAATCCGTTTGATCTAGTTAAATTTAAATAATTTTATATAAATGTTAAAATCACAATATCTATAAAAAAAAAATATAAAACTAATTACAAGTCCAACATTACAATCTTAACAATAAAAATATCGAAATTAAAATCTCAACAATTTTATTTTTAAATATAAAAGGTATAATTTTAATTTTAACTTTTATAATGGGTCAAAACGGGTTGACCCGTTAAGCAATCGTATCTTAATAGATCAATCCGTTTTGACCCGAACCCGTTAAAGCTAAATCCTAACATGCTTTTATCATGTCTTGTTCATGTTGAATTAACATATTACTACCCCTATTTGAATGCCTTTGTCGCTACCTGAAACACTTGGTACAAGTTTGAATGTTCGTTCAAAACTTGCAAAGATGTAGTCTTGCGGTCGTCATAAGCAAAAACTGGTCAATTTTGACGAAGCACATGCCTCGTAGGTTATACGTTAAGATGCATTTGCACAGGTAACAAATATGCAGAGGAAAATGATCAAATTGCCCGAAGCATCAAAATAACTCATATTTCTCTATTAAAAAATTGTCAATACAATAAATTCGTTTTTAAACTTCTGTTATTATTTCAAGGAAAAAATTTTGATTTTGCTTCCCTACCTTTTAGATTGGCTTTTTAACAATTCCTAACGCTGTGGAAAATACACAAAAGCACTATACAGGGTCGAAGTTACAACACCAGAATACACAAGCTTAAACGTCAAGCTGATTGCAGCACACTAAGATAATAGGGATACCCCTGGCATGTTCCTGAATGCTGACTCTTTCCTTCCTGATTTCCCGAATCATCGGAGGATAGAAGACTCCATTGCAAAACATAGTTTGACAGATCGTATATCCCGGGTGAGAATACACAAATCTGAAGAGGTATTTCGGTCGCGGACATAGGCTCAAGCTGGACTCGGGTTGAGCTTGCCCCCGACCAAATGAATGGGGGAACACTCTCAAGTGACAACGACTTTCCAACTTGGGCTCCAACATGAACGTCAGATGTAACTTTAATGTTATTCACAACTGAAGCATCATGCCACCCTGTCTGGTCTCCAGAAGGGTATGTAGATAGATCGGCAGTTCCTTCACTTAAATGGCCACTAGTACTGGTGGAATCAAAGGTGTTTATGCATATAGATGCTACAGCTTCTGATGAGTTGTAAATAACCATCTTTAAATTAATTTCACGAAGGGATGTAGAGAAGTCATGAAATAGTGTCCGAGGCCCATCCACTAGCCACGATATTGGGCTCGTGCTTGAAGTACTATATCAGAGAAAAAAACGGTTATTATATTAAACCTAAGAATTAGATTTTTCTTTTTCTTTTTATTTTGCAAAGGAAGGTGGAGATGAAATGGTAATAAAAGAGAAGAAGAATTATTATCAATTTGTGTGGAACTTGCCTGCAGTGACATGCATGGTGAGAAAAAAGATGAGGTGGATCCGCAATCCCAGGAGTGATGTTATCCTTCAGTGGCTGAGAGATCAATATGAAGTCAACTGCGTTTGGGTCTCCCTGATCCATGGAAAAATTAAAAAAAAAAAAAGTTGAATGAAATAGTAAAGCAAGATACCAGCAACAAAAGTATGCATGCGACAAAATTTGGACTGAGCAAATTGTCAGTGATGCAGAGAAACCTAAGGTTAACTTTCAAACAACACTTTTGTCATCTAGATTCTATAGGACCTTGGGCTCCTAAGTTATAAACCATAGATTAAGACACCTCAGATTATTGAAGTGAATTTACAGGGTTGAAATGAATCTTGCTTTTAAGGTTCTTAAGGATATTTGGCAGTTCAGCAAGAATCAATCGGGCAATTTCTTTTTCTGTCACCTTTTATTTCTATTTTTTTTTTAGACCTTTGCACGTGTGCACTGTGCTAGAACAAATAATGCAACCAAGATATACAGATCTATACTTACATTAATGTGAGCATCAACCACAAAATGACTCAAACAGCAATTGCAAGTGAACAATAGTGCTAGTGAGATTAATGATGCCAAACAATGCGATCTGAACGAGTATATGTTGCAACTGAGCACTAAAATAAGTCAATATATAGCAAGAAAGTTACCAACCTGATGCGACATTTTCTGGTGCAATCTTTCACAAAGGTGGAAATCAGCCAGAGGTGAGCAAGAAATATCAAAAAGTGGTTCATTACTACCCTCAGGACGCAAACTCACATCACTTCCAAGGAGTGGGGAAAGGGTAGAGACCTTGTCTGTGGAAGTTAATGACTTCCTACAACTCTGGTGCCAAAAATAATTTGATGAGCAATAATGATACGTCAAAAACAGCAGTGTATGTATGTTAAAGTACACGGAAAAACAATGCTGCAATATGACAAGAACGGGGCACTGCATGGAGCTTAAAACCAGGAAAGCCTAATCATCACATGATATGACGTCTAAAATAAGTTATTTGAAATATAAAACTCGAAAGATGTCCCCTTCAGAACTTTTAACTACATTATGAATAGTGCAAGGTTAATTCTGTCCAAAATCCTGTTGTATGTAGGGGTGATTAACGGTCCGGTCGGACCGAACGGACCGACCGTTTCTGTCCGGACCGGACCGGACCGAGACTTAGACCGGTCCGGTCCGGTCCATATTTTAGAAGACCGAAATCATTCGGTCCGGTCCACGGTCCACAGTTTTTTCGGACCGGACCGAATGAAAAATTAAAAAAATATATATTTTTTATATATATTTTTTATATATCTTCATTTAACCTATCACTATTAACAATATAAAATTTTAAATATACTATTAACACTTGTTAATATTCTATGAATTAATAAATATATAATATCAATTAGTTAATTATATAGTAATTATATAAATTAATAATATAATTTTCATCTAATTTATTATCATTGACCATATAAAATATTTTTTTATTGAGTTTGTTACATAATCCACATTAATAAGTCACTTAATTTAATTTAGTATTTTAAATAAATTTTTTTATTAATTATTAAAAAAAAAAAAAGAGGGCGGACCGACTGGACCTCGGTCCTGTCCGGTCCGGTCCGGAAAAATAATGGACCGAAAATTTTCGGTCCATCGCCGGACCGGCCCGTTTGCAGCCCTAGTTGTATGAATTAATTAAATGAATAGGACAAAATGTCCCTCTGCCCCAAAATTAATGTAAATAGAAATCACCCTACAAAAGAACGAAGCAAAAAGTGCATAATTTGTATCAACCTTTAGCCTGAAGAAACAAGTCAACGCTTGACCAGCCATTAAAGACTCTGAAGGGAATATGGCTTCAACAGGCTGAAGCAATGAAATCTCCCACTGGTGCCCAACAGCAGATAACTGATGAACATGGAAACTCTCTGAGCTAGTCCTGTTGATAACATCCATGCGGACGAGGAACTCTTGCAATCTTGATGGACAAGGACTGACTTGGAATGACACATCTAGTGATGGCAATACCTGTAGAGGATGGATTTAATGAATTGGCATTTGTACCTTCAGAAAAAGGAGAAGCTAAAATATACAATATATACAATAGTCCACCTTAAATATTACAATAGAAAATTTAATAAACCACTATAACTGCGGTAAAAAAGAGTGGCGATATATACTTACCCTTGATGAGATTAACACTATAGAACAATCAAAAAAAATTAAATCCACGCATACCATCTTCCATATTTAAGCACGCACCTGCAAATTGTAATGCATGCGTAGAGTACGGTATCTCATGACGCTTGATATATCTCCCATCTCGTAATATACAGAAATGTATAAGGAAATGTGTCCAGGAACAGCAGCCCGAAGCCAAAGAGGCCACAACAAGGGCATTTCACCTTGAATTAGAGTTTCCTGAAAGACAAAGGCATCATCCATAAGACCAAAGTTGCCTCCATATATGTAGCCTATTACCAATTCAATGTAAATTTCCATAGATAACAATGGGGAAATTAATCACTGACCTTGGGAAACAGAAACACGGTCTGAGACAAGTTATTAGAATTAGCATGAACACCACTTTGCTCAGAAGCCATCTTTTTCTCTAAGCAAGACGGAAACTCTGTTTTCAGATTTCCATGACTCCCAATGTTCAGGAATCTAGGATGGCTAATCTTCATTTTCAAATTCTGCAAAAGATAAGTAATTAGTGTAATATGCACACATAAAAGCGTGCAGCCAGATCAGCTAGCCCAAGCTCGAGACCTAGGCAACCTAAGCTATATCTGTTGCCCAAAGAAATGCATGCACATTGAATGCATAATGGCTACAAGAAGGACAACCAGAGATATATTTCCCACTCAAGGCCATCACATACAAGATACATGTTATGATGTAATGGCATACACAGGGAAACTAACAACTACAAAGTAGAACCACAATTCAGCAATTACCATACCTGCACAGTAAATTCTGATGGGTTCCTCAACGCCAACATAAGATGCCGTAAATCTCCTGCATATGCCTTTTCGGGCAGAGAATGAATGGAGCCCTCGAGCTTGGGTAGACTCTGGATGTTGAGAAAAATAGAGAACAAAAATTCTGCTTCGGCTTAGTCTACAATGTAAATACTGGAAGAGACAGAGAGAGACAGAGAGAGAAGGGAAAAGGTGTGCTGAAGATTATGCACCTTGATCACTATAAACTTTAGATTGTCACAGGGAGGTTTAGCTTTCCTTCTTCCCTTTGTAATTTTCTTCATATTCGAGTCAAATTTGTGAAGACCAACTACTGAACCTGACAACTTCCACCTAACACCAGAAATTTGAAGGATGCCTTCAACTTTGGGAGTTACCATTAGTTGCACCTGAGAAAAGAGAATTGACATTTTGTTCAAAACAAGTATAATTTGTTCAATTTGGCTTTTCTTAAGAAGTAAAGCTTGACTAATTCAGTACAGAAGTTTTATTCATCATATAGAACTATAATAATTTGAATATGAAATATGTTTTAGGCAGTTCTTTTTCCCCAGAATAATGCAAGATAACATAACCCATCCCAAGGAGAAAACCCTAAAAAAAAAAAAACCTTTGCCACTGTTAAAGCTTTGTGGGAGAGAGAGAGAGAGAATTTTTTTTTTTTTTTATAAGTAAAGAGAGAGAGAGAATTTTTATTGAGGACGTTTATTTTTTACTTATACAAAGCTGCAAAACTAGCTGTGAAGTTCATTTCTAGGTTGACCAGAGCACATTCTGATGTCACAATTTCTTCAGATTCAGCTGTTTCAGTTTGGACATGTCATGAAGTTCCATTCCCAATTGGTTGTGATTGCTAAAACAGAGACCAGTTGATTGTATGAATAATCAAATCTGTTGTCACCCAAAATCTGCATGTATTTTTCTATCATGAAGCAAGTTCCACATCAATCTGTCAGTGAAACTCAGATCAAGACCATCTAGAAGCATGTACAGCTAAAAAATAGTTAATGATATTTTCTGCTGTCTTCAACCTGTGACTTGTGAGTTTCAAGATGGGATAACCTTCATGCAAACCACCAAGCACTGCCAATTGCAAGAAGATTTAGGACATTATAAAAATAAAATCACATGGGGTAAAATGGTAAAATTCTTGAGTTGTCACGCATAACTGCATGGTTTCAATTCTTGAGAACAGACTCTTCAAGCAAAACTATGAAGGTTAGGACTTGGTAAAATATCCAAAACTACTCTTACAGGACCTTTCTTTGGTAGGACCCCAATGACTTCCCACAGTAGTTACATTACAACAAAAGAGATTTCCATGCATTTATTCATTGGTTTCTGGGGACCACTCACCAGAGTTGTTTCACCCCCTCCTAATGAAAAGTCAACCTCAGATGAAGAAAATGAGAAATTTTCAGAGCTCATATCCCTGCAATGATCAAGCAAAGATCCATCTCAGCAGTTGCAAACACAATGAGTGAGAAAACCATCACGGTAATATGCTGACTTATTTTTATTTAAACCAAAAAGAAAGAAAAAAACTATGGCGAGTATATAAAAATCCAGAAGCATACCTATTGGTGGTCAAATTGCTAGAGCCATCATCATTCTGAGGCCCCACAGTTGAGCTAAGTGCGTCTGCACAAATAATGACAAAACTATTACCCTTTTCTGACATATATCTATACTGTGGACAACAAAAAAATAAAAAAAAACATGTAAACAAAAAAGCTGATAGCAACTAACCAGAATTCAATTCATCGGATATTGCGGAAAGGTCACATAACAGGGAAACACTGGAGATGGAAATTGGGATTTGCAGAGGGTTTTTAAATTCAATATCCACCTTTACAGCTTCTGCAATGGATGAAAATCAAAACATTAAAACCATCTGTCAATTCCAGGGCATAGTATAGTGAAGAGGAAAGAGAGAATCCTCTCCGTACACTTTCGTTCTCAAACACTTTTTGCATGAAAATTGATGGTTTCGTGATAGCTTGAAGGTTCGTTGTTAGGCTGGAGAGGAACATGTCTCATGTGAAAGCTGTAACTACTGAACAAAAATCTTTTGATGTAGTTAGGGAGGGCCGATGGTTGATTCTTACAGAAAAATGGAGGAAGTTTGTGAAAAGCATGAGAATGGAGCTAGCCACAGCAAGGTGGTTTAGCAAAGCCCTGGAGGATGGTAGGACTATAAGGAGGAAAGGATATTATGCTAGCCATCGGGAAGGGGATAGGGGCTTCACTATGCAGATATGCACAAATATTCAAGGTGCGTTCATGGTGATGGAAGAGTATCGAGGGGGTGGACGTCGGAACTGCATTCTAGTTCCAGATGGGAGAGATGAAAGAGGATGGTGGAAGCTGGCGGAGTTGTTAAGGGAAGCTGCTCGTATCGGTGGGCAGGCACCACTAGTGACAACGGCATTACTGAAACCTTCTTCGAACAAGGAGGCTCTTCAGCAACTGAGGCCTTTGAACCTATCCCATCAATTGGACAGGAGGGCTGCTAGTGGGGCTGTCACTGGTGCCGTGTCTGTAGGGTCTCAAGGACGTGAGGAAGATGGCAGGAGAGTTATTGGTCTTCAAAAGGAAATGATATTGCGGGTATTGACTGACATGCAAAATCAGATGGGGGAGCTGCAAGATAATATCTACTATTTGAAACGGTACGTTGAGGATCAAGGGGGGCAAATGGGGGCTGGGTTTACTAAGGGAGCAGGACATGGGCTGCCTGTTAAGACCCAAGAGACGGGCCCAAGGGGCAAACCAAGGGCAAGGAACCCATGGTCTTCGATGGGGATAAGGCAGGTCCTTCAAACGGGCCAAGGCCCAGCAGGCTGGTAAACAGACCCAGTGGGCCTGTTTGGAGGAGACGACGGGCCTCCCTTCCACATGTAGCGGTGGGTTTCGTTGAAGGCAGCGGGGCTCAACCTCAGGTGCCGGCGAAGGAGCTACGGCCACCAGTGAAGGTAGTAGTACCGGCAGCGGTAGTAGTATCGGAGGGTATTCAACACGTATCGGGTTTGAAGGAATAGCCCGAAATGCATGACCCGGTGAAAGTTTTTGGGTCGAATCTAGAACAGAACCGGGCGATGGTCACTTGCGATGCAAATGGTGGTCCAGGCAAGCCATCTTCGATGCAGGCAGAGGTAGAGGGGGATTTTGAAGGCCTGGAGTTGAGTACAACAAGGGTGGGAGCTATACAGGGAGGGGCGATACCCTATGGGCCGACACAGACAATGCCGGCGAGACCTGGGCTGTCGCAAAATCCACCACCAACTATGGGTCAGGATCATAATTGCATTATGGTGGTAGAAAGGTCTCACGATGGGCGAAAGGAGGGAGAGGGGGAGAAAGAGCTTGCTGTGTTGGAGTATAAGGGTGGGTCAGAGGAGATGGAGATAGAAGGGGAAGACTCTTTGATCCTGTTTGACCCATGTAAACACACAGCAGAACGGGTGGAGTATCCAGGAGAGGATCCAATACTAATAAGTATGATTCCTCCTACTCTTCCGTCTGACTAGGTTATGAAAAAGGTGGAGGAACTTAAGAGTTGTATGGGGATTTCATGTGAGGGCTACAAGGATCAGTTTAAGGCACTGATAATAGCAATGGAGGCAGGCCAACATGGGGAAGGAGGGGAATGCAAGTCATGGAAGAAACAAGGGGAGGGCTGGTTCAGTTGTTAAATGAAGCACAAAATATTGATTTGGAATGTTAGGGGCTGAATGAGATCAACAAACGCCTCTGAATAAGATCTCTTTTAAGACAATGGAAGATGGATATCCTATGTCTACAAGAAACAAAATTGAAGCTCATCACTAGAAGAACCATCCGGAGCATATGGAGTTGCCAATATGTCGGATGGTCGTATTTATCTTCGAAAGGGGCCTCAGGTGGAATTTTGGTCATGTGAGACAAAAGGGTAGTGGAAAACATAGAGGAATTTGTGGGAGAATTTTCAATGGGGTGTCGTTTCAAAAACACAGAGGATGGTTTTATATGGGCCTTTGGAGGTATGTATGGCCCCAATTTAGATTGTGAGAGGAGGCTACTTTGGGATGAACTTGCTGGCCTATGTTCTTGGTGGGATGTACCTTGGTGTATTGGGAGAGATTTTAACGTGACTAGGTTCCCTAGTGAAAGATCAGGGGAGGGGCACAACCATGCTATGGTGGAATTTTCGGATCTAATTTTTGAATTGGGTCTTATGGATTTACCTTTGATGGAAGGTGAATATACTTGGGCTAATAATCAAAGCTGGTCAAGATTGGACAGATTTCTCATATCTCCTTCTTGGGAGATACATTTTCCATATTTGTGTCAAAAAAGACTTCCAAGGATATGCTCGGATCACTTCCCGGTTATGTTGGATTGTGAAGGCATTCAAGGGGGTAGACGGCCTTTTAAGTTTGAGAATATGTGGCTAAAAACAGAGGGATTTGTGGATTTGATTAGGCAATGGTGGAATTCATTTCAACTCCAAGGCACTCCTAGCAATGTTTTGGCTGGGAAATTAAAGACTTTGAAGAAGGAATTGAAGATATGGAATGAGCAAGTGTTTGGTGATGTAACTTTACAAAATAAGAGTTTATTCCAAGAGCTACAAAGCTTGGAGGGTGTAGGAGATGAACATAGCCGAAAAGGGCAAGTGGTTTCTGAATAAGAAAGGCTGATTCTAATGGAGGAAATTTCGTAGAGACAAAAGTCAAGGGCATTGTGGCTTAGGGAAGGGGACAAGTGCACAAAGTTTTTTCATCGAGTTGCGAACTCACACAAGAGGTTTAATACTATTGAGTCCATGAATATTGATGGAGACACTTCTAAAGTTCAAGCTAAGATAAAGGATCATGTGGCTGGATATTTTGAACATTTGTTGTCAAAACCTCATGAGTGGAGGCCTACTTTAGATGGACTAGCTTTTGAGTCCATTGACCAAAGTAGTATGGATTGGCTAGTAATCAGAAAAATGAACAAGGATAAAGCTCCGGGACCGGATGGCTTTACTATAACATTTTTTCAGACTTGTTGGGAGGTGGTAAGGGAGGATGTCATGCAGGTTTTTCAGGAATTTTACAGTTTTGGAAAATTTGAAAAGAGTTTGAATGCTACTTTTATTGCACTAATCCCTAAAAAGGCGGGTGCATTAGATGTACAAGATTTTAGGTCTATTAGCTTAGTGGGTAGCATATACAAGATACTTTCCAAAGTCCTTGCTAATAGGATGAGCACGGTTATGGACAAGATTATCTCAACGTCTCAAAATGCCTTCGTCAGAGGGAGACAAATCTTGGACTCGGTCCTTATAGCAAATGAGTGTTTGGACAGCAGAATCAAGTTGGGAGAACCAGGCATCTTATGCAAATTAGATATGGAGAAGGCCTATGATCATGTTAATTGGGACTTCCTGGTTTATATGTTGAATAGATGTGGGTTTAGGGAAAGATGGAGGACGTGGATGAAGCATTGTGTGTCAATGGCCCGTTTCTCGGTATTGGTAAATGGTGACCCTGTGGGCTTCTTTAATAGTTCGAGAGGCCTAAAACAAGGGGATCCATTATCACCCCTTTTATTTGTTCTAGTCATGGAGGCTCTAAGTAGAATGGTGTCGGCTGCGGTAGATGGAGGATTTTTTTCAGGATTTTCAGCGGGAGATACTAATCATGAGTCCATCATTATTTCCCACCTTTTGTTTGCGAATGACATTTTGCTGTTTTGTGAGGCAAATGTAGGACATGTACAATCTTTGAAGGCTATCTTACTTCGTTTTGAAGCAGTATCCGGGTTGAAGATTAACCTTGCTAAGACGGAGATGGTTGTGGTGGGTGAGGTAAATAACATTAGGGGGTTGGCGAACATTTTGGGATGTGTGGTTTCTTCATTGCCATTGAGGTATCTCGGTCTTCCGTTGGGGGCTTCTTTTAAGGCTAAAACAATTTGGGAGGAGGTGGTGGAGAAAATAGAGCGTAGGTTAGCTGGGTGGAAAAGATTGTATTTAACTAAAGGAGGGCGGATCACTCATATCAAGAGCACTCTATCTAACTTTCCCACATACTTTTTGTCTCTTTTTCCTCTCCCCACCAACATTGCAAATAGAATTGAGAAACTTCATCGTGACTTCTTGTGGGGTGGAATAGGAGATGAGTTTAAATTTCACTTAGTGGGGTGGGATAAGGTGTGTACTCCTTTGAGAGATGGAGGATTGGGTGTCCGTAATATGAGGGCCTTTAATAAGGCTCTATTGGGAAAATAGATGTGGCGCTATAATAATGAGAGAGGAGCTTTGTGGAAATGAGTGATAGACATGAAGTATGGAAGTACCCCGGGGGGGGAGGGGGGGGTGGTGGTGTTCTAGAGAGGGGAGGGGGGCATATGGTGTGGGATTATGGAAGTATATACAGAAAGGTTGGTGCTCCTTTGTTCGTCATACTCGGCTGTGTTTGGGGAATGGCAATAGGATCAGCTTTTGGTATGATGTGTGGGTGGGAGACATGGTGTTGAAGGAGACTTATCCCACTATATTCAGAATTACACAGGACAAAGAAGCTATGATGGCTGACCTGTGGGTTATAACTCATGTCACACAAGAATGGAACATTAGCCTTACTCGAGATACACATGATTGGGAAGGGGCGGAGCTAATGGAGTTTCTTAACCTGCTGTATACTGCTGATATTGCTGTCACAAATGAAGATGAGATGGAATGGAGACCTTCTAGGAAAGGGATTTTTTCTGTACGCTCCTTCTATGAATCATCTACCATACAACATAGGCAGAATTTTCCTTGGAAGAACATTTGGAGGAGTAAGGCACCTACAAAGGTTGCTTTCTTTGTCTGGACAGCAGCTTTAGGGAAGATTCTGACTATTAATAATCTTAGAAGACGTGGTTTAATTATCATAGACTGGTGTTGTATGTGTAGAAATAGTGGCGAATCGGTGGACCATCTACTCTTACATTGTGAGTTTGCAAAAGAAATTTGGAATTATTTCTTTAGTAGAATGGGAATTGCATGGGTAATGCCGGGAAGAGTGGTGGAACTACTAGCAAGTTGGAGAGAGATTATTGGGACACCACAGATAGCAGTTGTGTGGAAGATGGCTCTTTTATGTATTCTTTGGTGCATTTGGTGTGAAAGAAACGATAGACATTTTGAGGATCATGAACGCTCCTTGGAAGAGTTTAGGAGTTTTATGTGGAAGACTTTATTTATGTGGGCCATTGCTTTAGATATGAATGGTCTCAGCTTCTATGATTTCCTTGTAACTATTTTTAGTTCCTAAATTGGTGTATCCACATGTATACTTCTAATGTACCTGGACTATGCCTACTCTTTGATAAATAAAATATCTTATTACTTATCAAAAAAAAAAAATTCCAGGGCATAAAGTACAACTCTTGCAAGGCATTCCAACCTCGTCTCCATATTATTTGCAGTTTTGACTAAAAGGATATTCAAACTGAATATGTACTCCTAGAAAAATTTTTTACGAATACACTTCCTAAGAAATAATTCTTTACAAATAGAACGAGCACATTTTCAGCTTGGGATGTCCCATCATGCATGTCCACTTTCCAAAAGTAAAAGATGGCATTATATTACCCTTATTTCAAGTAAAGATGTTTTAGTCCGAGTAAAACAATAATTGATATCCCTCCAAACAGATAGATTTAAACAGATGGACTGACAAGATGAGAAGACGGAAGTACACGTGTGCCATTTTTGTGGCCCCTCATGACCAACTGATCTATACAGCCCAGAGGCAGAAAATTGGTTATCAAATGTTGCAGAACAGAAATTAAAAAGTAATATATTGCCACATTATTCATTAACTGATATGATACAATATTTTTTGATAAAGCACCTTCCTACCTCCAACCACACAAACATTTGATTCTCTGTACTTCGAGACAAGTTTTGATTGCAACTCCAACCAGTTAGTCCTGGCAGTAGGCAAGGATGGAATCATGTCCTCCTCTAAAGAGCGCCACAAACATTCTCTAACAGAAGCCTGGAATGTTAAATAAAGTTTTATAGATCAAGTAAATAGGCATAGCCTAAGTACACAGGAAGTATTCAAAAGAGAACACTTAGTTACAAGTTAGGAGCTAGAAAAGGAAACAGGAAAAACAACAGTGACATCAACAACCAGCTGTCCATCAACTAGAGTCAATAACACTTTTAAACAGTCCTATTTAAGAAAATCAGAAGACCAAGAACCAGGGACTTCTAGTATGTTCTCACAAGATTTTATTTTATTTCTATAAGTAAAGATACCCTGTTTCATTAAAAAGTCACTGGGGGCATAACATAAGTACACAAAGAGAATTCAAAAGGAATGCCTTCTCTCGCAAATGGTAGGGTGGCATTTCTAGAAATATTTCTTTGGTAAGTGAGATAACTTTTATTAACAACCATAAAAAATAGGACATGGGGTACACACCAAACGTTCCTAGTTTGAGAAATTAAAAAAAAAAAATCCTGGAAACATAGAATAGGAAGACAGCGTCTGACATCCAATAGCATAGTAAATCAAAAAAAGAAAATCTTGAGTCCTTGACATTCCTCTTCTGATAAATATAAACAATGAATCTACATTTAAAAAATAGCAGATATAATTCAACTTACAGCTACAGGTGACGCATAAGTTCGATGATCTTCAAAAGCAACTTTGAGTGAAGAGATGTTGAGCTTGGGCAACTGAAGTTTCAATACCTCAAAGGTTTTCCCTGTTTTCTAAATTCCCCACAAAAAAAAAAAAAAAGGAGAGCTGTTAAAACTCAGCAAAGCTATACAAAAATCTGGAAAAAAAAAATGTTAATGTTTAAATGCCTGACTCCAAGTCAGTTCAATGAAAGGCATGAAATGCTAAACTTCAGTTTTATTGAAGACATAACATTTTAGTTCTAAAGAAAACTTCTCAAACCACTCTTCAAGGGAATTGAGAGTAGAGGTCAAGCACATTTAAAGCAGATGGATTGGTAAAAAATAGGAAACTTGTCAGCTCTAACTTTGTAACCTATGAGCTGTAGATCAAATAGCTTTTTTCATTAGAATGAGAAGGAGGCTGAGGTTATAGGTTCAAGAAGACCCATTGAATGCATGTGTAACTTTTCGAAAAAAGAGTTAAGGATAATAACTAGAATACAAATCTATTAATATATACATGTGTATAACTAGAATACAAATCACCTGAACAGTCTCAAGAAAGTCCTTCAGGAATAACTCCTGCATTGTCTTGGACTGATGAGTACAGGCCAAGACTTCCAACATGTGTTTGACAGCCAGCTCATACATCCCAAGAATGGCATACCACCTAGACCAAACCAGTTTTTAATTTAAAAAAATGCAAATTTTACATGCCAAAACTCATGAAAAATTATGACAGCACCAAGCACAGATAACCTACTCTCCAATATGGAAATGAACATGATCTTTAATATGCCCCCATGTAGTTCCTTCAAAAACAGAAACAGCTGTTCTATAGGTGCGAATTGCATGTTTAATCTGGAAACACAAGGTAGAAGCATTTTCAAGGAGATCCAACATTTAGGCAAACTAAGCATTATTTTTTGTAAATTTTATAACATAAATACCTGATCACTTTTTTTGTACTGATCACCAGAAAGAACAAGATGAAATCCAAACTTCCGTAACATAGGAGGTTTGGATAACAAGTAGCAATAAGATGCTTGCTCAAGCATTACAGCTGAATGTAAAGGTTCCTAAGAAAAGAAATTTGTTATGAGCAAAAACTAGATCTCTTTTAATTTCATTTCGGATAAGATTGTGCATTACCTCATCGCAAATACGGAAGTATACAACAGCAGCGTCTTTATGCTGATCTCTTGCCTTCAACATCTCTACCCACCAAAGACCACATCGCGTTGCATTTTGCTGACCAGATGACCCAATTTTCTGCAATGGATGTCAATTTAATGTTGTTGAACATCAATCAATGCCCAAACAGAGAAAAATAAATTCCAAGAGCATATTACTCATCGATAATTGTCAATTAAGCCACCCATTTTATAGAAAAAAAATTCTGAAGGAAATGTATATGAACAAGCAGTTCAAACGAATATCTGTGATGGAAGAGGTATATGAAGGTACAAAAAAGGAATTATTGAATAAACAGAATAATCAAGGAGCAATTCAAAGAAACTCAATCAACTCAATTATTTTACAAAAGTACTAAAAAATTATTGTTGTTCTTTAATTCCAAGTATGATAAACTAAGGGCAGACTAAACATACCAAATAAGTATTAAAAGCATTTTCCATGCAATACTCTGCTTCCTTTCTTGATTGATCCAACATGAAGAATGTAAGACCCATCATCTCCTGCAAGAACGAGAGAATTTTAGATTGGGAGATCTAATAAACAAGATAATAGTTACCGCATCACCGGCACCATCAAAAGAGCAACAAATAGAACTTCTGGAAGATGGACAAAATCATAAAATAAGCTAAATAACTGCAAAGGCTACACAGCATGTCGCAAGGTTATCAAAACAGAACTTTTAAAGCTGCAACACCTAAGAGGTCGTAACAATAGGCTTTCCTGTCAATTAAGCATCTTATTCATTAGGCCCCACATGCAGACTGCAGAGTTAAGCAAAAGTTACAAAAGGAAGAGAAAAGAGGTAGAAAACAGAAAAATAATAGCCAAATATAAATTACATGAACATAGTCAGCATATCCTCTAAAGTAGACACTTGACAACGCCTATTCTAAATCCACATGAAGCTTGCCCTAATTTACACGAGATGGAAATGCATTTGCACACTCATTGGTGCAGCTAAAAAACAATTGTTATGGTTAGATTCATTTAATCAAATTAGTAAAGGGAGATTAACACTTTTTTTTATAGGTAAGAAAAGGGAGAACAACACATGAAGACATATTGCTCACTTTACCCCATAATCCATGGATTTATAAACAAGGAGAAGAGAATAAGAAAAGAGTTATCACACCTATATTAAATCAAAGAAAAATACTTTAGCCACAAAACGATTACACAAAAATAAATCTACAAACTGACGTGGCTTGATACAGTGCGTCAGATTGTAAAGTTACTTTTAGTGTAAAGTAGATCTACGAATCACATGAAGCCATGTCAGTTTGTGGGTTTACTTTTGTATAATCTCTTTGTATTTGTAACAGTTCTCTAAATCAAAAGGGTGTACTTATCAGCTGATTATATTTTCCTTTTTTTGATAAGTAAGAAAACTTTATTGAATCGAATGAAACTAGGCAAAACCCATGTACACATGAAGTATACAAGATGAGACACCTAATTACATTCTAGAAAGCTGAAAAGTAGACAAAACTCATGAACATTCACGGCCTTTAGTATAATAGCAGAAAACCAATGTAAAAGAGAGACTACAAATAAATTCCAGATTTCCCCCACTGCACGCTCCTTATTGTGGAAGTACCTATCATTCCTTTCCGTCCATAAACACCATATTAAGCACAATGGTCTCATCCGCCACACTGCTGCCAATTCAGGCTATTCAGAGGCCTATTCCAGCATACTAGTAGATATGCCACACTCTTAAGCATAACCCAACACAGCTCAGCTCTACTAAGAATGCCAGCCCATTTACCTATAAAAAAAAAAACTGAGAATGCCAGCCCATAACTCCCTAACCACATCACAATGTAAAAGTAAATGATCAATCGATTTCCCATTCCTCTTACACATGAAGCACAACTCCAAAACAACCGTACCACGTTTCCATAGATTGTCCACCATCAAAATCTTCCCAAGCGCAGCTGTCCATGTGATAAAAGCGACTTTAGACGGCACAGAAACCCTCCATATGCTCTTCCATGGAAAAGAGTTAAGCTCGTGGATTGTCAAAACCTTGTAAAACGATTTAATAGTAAACTGTTTGCTCCCCTATGTTTCCACAGCATGCGATCACTCCCATTACCTCCCAAATTCACTAAATACAAGCTGAAAAAACCTTCAAGCTCATCAAGTTCACAATCCTGAGAGACTAATATTCCAAAGTACAGTCCCATTTACATGAGATAGCACCTCTAAAACTGCTACCTTCTGGTTTCCAGCCAAATTGTAGACGACTGGAAAAACAATGTAAAGAGGTCTCTCGCCACACCATGCATCGAACCGAAAACGGGTTCTTGCTCCCTGACCCACCTCGAACTTGAGCTGTTTTTCAAAAATGTTTCACCCCTTTCTAATGAATTTACATAAGCTAACACCATACGGCCCCCTACCCTCTTTAGAGTACCATCCCCCCCCCCCCAACCCCCAAAAAACTCACTTCCATACTTCTGATCAATAACCTCTCTCCACAATGAGTTCTCTTTCATTTGATATCGCCACAACCACTTTCCTACTGATGTCTTATTAAAAATACTCAAATTTCGCATCCCCAAACCACCATTCACAAATGGGCAACACACCCTTTGCCAATTCACAAGATGAAATTTGTTCTCCTCCCCCATGCCACCCCACAAAAATGCTCTAAACAATTTTTCCATCCGGTTTGCCACTCCCACCGGTAATGGAAATAGAGAAAGATAGTAAGTAGGAAGATTGGAGAGGGTGCTTTTGATAAGTGTTAATCTCCCCTCTTTTGATAGATATATTCGCTTCCAACCCGACAATCTTTTCTCAATCTTCTCTACCACACCGTCCCAAATACTTTTTGCTTTGAAAGACGCCCCCAAAGGAAGCCCAAGATATTTCATAGGAAGATCTATGCAGCCTAGCAAGTTTGCAAGAAAGTTAATATTCCTCATGTCCCCCACCAGTTCCAGTTCCGACTTCCCCAAATTCATCTTGAGTCCCAAAACCGTTTCAAAACACAACAAAACAGCCCTTAAGGCTTGAATCTGGCCACAATCTGCATCACAAAAAATGAGAGTATCATCTGCAAATAATAAATGGGAAATGGAGGTAACACCATTACTATTGTTGCCCACCAAAAAATCAGCAATAAAGCCCCCCTTCATGCAGCCTTCACCATTCGACTCAATGCCTCCATAACGATGACAAAAAGAAAATGGCATAATGGGTCCCCTTGTCTCAAACCCCTCGAAATCTGAAAAAATCCACATGACTTGCCATTGACTAATACAAAGAACCGAGCGGTTGAAACACAATGTTTGATCCATTCACACCACTTGTTCCCAAAGCCACATCTCCTGAGCAAATAAAAGAGAAAATCCCAACACATGTGGTCGTAAGTCTTTTCCATATCCAGCTTGCAAAGAAACCCTGGGATGCCTTCTCTTATCCGGCTGTCCAAACACTCATTAGCAATCAGAACTAAATCCAGGATTTGCCAGCCCCAGACGAAAGCATTTTGAGGTTTAGAAATGAGTGTATCCATCACCATACTCATTCGGTTGGCTAACACCTTTAGTATGATTCTACATATCCCACCTACCAAATTAATAGGACGGAAGTCTTTCAATTCATAGGCTCCAGCTACCTTCGGGATAAGAGCAATGAAAGTAGCATTTAGTGACTTCTCAAACTTGTTAAAAGTATGGAAATCATGAAAAACCTACATCACTTCTTCCTTCACTATATCCCAACACTATTGAAAGAAAGCCATAGAAAAAAATCCGGACCCGGAGTTTTATCTTTGCCCATGCCTCTCACCACCAGATGCACCTCATCTTCATCAAACGGCCTCTCCAACCAGCTTGCTACACCCGAGTCCAGCTGGTCAAAGTTCAAACCATCTAGTTTGGGTCGCCATTCTGTTATTTGAGTCGGAATGGAGAACCTCAATGGCATTATTGCGCCTATGAGAATTAGCCACCTTGTGAAAAAACTTAGTGCATTTGTCGCCCTCCTTCAACCAAAGCACCCTAGATTTTTGCCTCCAAGATATTTCTTCCATCAATAAAACCTTCTCAATTTCAACTACAACCACATTCTTTCTTGACAAAGACTCCTCATTAACCTCTGTCTCCTCCAATGCATGCAACTCGTCCCAAAGAAGATTTTTCTGCACTTCTGTATGTCTAAAAACTTCATCATTCCACTTCTTTAAACTGAACTTAACTTAAGGGCTTTAAGTTTACCCGCCATAATAAAGCTGGGGGTACCATCAAAAGAATAATCAGTCCACCAAGTCCTTACCTTCTCTACAAAACCTTCAGCATAAAGCCACATATTCTCAAATTTGAAATATCGCCTACCTCCATGGATGCCACCACAATCAAGCAAAATTGGGAAATGATCAGAACATACCCGTGGCAACCTCTTCTGACATAAATCCAGAAAGTGCATCTCCCAAGAATAAGAGAAGAGAAATATATCTAGTCTTGACCATCCTCTACTATTGGACCAAGTACAAGCCCCCTACCAAAGGGAGGTCCACAAGATTTAAATTAAAAATCAACTCTGAGAAATCTTCCATAGCCCTATCGACGTAGATGCCCCCGCCTTCTCACTGAGGAACCGAACAATATTAAAATCTCCACATAAACACCAAGGTAAATCCCATAAAGAATACAAACCAGCAAATTCCTCCCACAGAAAACTTCTATCTGTATCCACATTAGGCCCATACATGCCCGCAAAAGCCCACCTCCATCCATCCTCAATGTTTTTTAGAGAGACAGCCACTGAATAATACTCAATACAATCCTCTACCAACTCCATCACTCTCTTATCCTACATCAACAACACACCTCCTAAAGCGCCCAATGAAGCTATGATTTTATGCTTCATAAGATGACATGCCCCTTGCCCTTTCAACATGTCCCTCCCCACGCTTCCCTCCTTATTATCATAGTTAATAGAACTTTGTAGACGCTTCAACTCCCTCTCCCGTTTTATTACTGATTTCAGTTCCGTGTGTCTTCCTACTTCAATCGCAATTAGAGGAGTCTTAAACTACTCTTCAAATCCAACACAAGATATCCCCACCGTCTCTTGAACTTCCTCACCTTTTTTAGCACCCAATCTGACGTAAATTTGTAAGGAAGCTTTGGAGAGATAGTAGTGCATAATGGGATGGGACTGCCCATTGCTTCCTTGTCACCCTCTGAAGAACAATCCATCTGCCCAGCACCCTTCAATACCTCTGTTGAAACTCATCTACCTCCATCAACCCCCCCAACCATTTCCAATAACCGCATCCCCTCCTTTGGCGTAGTCAACTCACGTAACGATGAAAAAAATTCCATCGTGGGGCATCCCCTGATAAACTCTCTACCAACTCCCCTTTCTCTAGTTCCTGAAGAAAAAACACCTCATTCACAGCCTCCCGAGCCTCCATATCCCCATCTACCACCTCTGACGGCGGGACCATTACCTGAATCATGCCTAGGGGTCGCCAGCAACCAACGAAGGGATTTGTACAGCCATCTAATTTGATAAACACTTGCATTGATGTCTCGTATATGTGTCTTTTTTTTTTTTTGGGGGGGGGGGGGAGGTATCATAGAAATGAAAAAGAAAAAAAAAAAAGACAACAATGATAAGCTAAGGATTTGAAACTACCTGTATACCGGCATAGCGTTTCCAGGCTTTATCAAGCTTGTAATCTGTAGAAATTAGGCGATAATTCGACAATGCAAGTTCATAATCCCGCAACATGAAGGCATAGTCACCCAAAACCCTAATCTGTGATTCAATGGAGCTAAAGGTATACCTACAACATTGCATGTAAAAACTAAATTAGAAGAACACAACAACAGAAATGAGAAGCAAGCAGAGACAGGTTGTTAGAACTTGTGTACAGCATACATAGGGCCAGCAGGAGAATCTGCCACATCTTCTTTCCCTTTCCTCCACCATAAGTTTTTTATTTGGTTTCTAAAACCTTTTCTCGTGGCAGAAACCTACCCATGATAAATATGACACAGAAAATAAAAAATAATAACAAACTTTAGCGCAATTATACATGGGAAAAGTACAAGATTCCTATCGCCTATGAACTCAAAAATTGCTTGTATACAATACCTCTTGATTCAGCGCTCGTATTTTTTGCTCCATGTAAGGAATGATGTGTTTAGATGATAAATCTTGCAAAAGATCTTTTATCTGTTCCCATTTTATTCAAATAGATACCACAGTCAATCTTGCTGATGTAAGCAAGAATTTGAATAATTACCTATAATAACTTTTTTAAACCATTCACTAGGATAATGAAAAGTGATTTACCTCATTATAATCATCAACGTTAAGGAAGCAACCAAGACGCTGACTAGGCGAATCACCAGATTTCTGTCACAGTACATACAACTATGGCCTTAACAAAACTCACTAAACTATGGCCTTAACACAACTCACTTTATACTATAATATTTTTTCATAAGTGACCCACTTTATACAACAATGAAAAACAACAAAATATCATCTTCTAAGAAAGAGGTGAAGACAAAACAAATACATCCGTAAAGTAACTTACATAAGGAGCCCAAGGATTATCTTGACGCTCAACCATCTCATGGTCAGAAGAATTAATACAAAGTAATTGACAATCATGTAAGCCAAAGGTACTCCTCATGTCTGTTAAAATCTTAGCAGCTCTGCAAGAAGAAATAAAGTCCAAATAAGAAGCATATCCTAGATAAGCGACAAAGTTCTTTCCTCGAAAAGGGAAGTCATAGTACCAAAATTATATGCTATATCCAAAAGCAAAATCAATGGGAATATAGGAAAGAGGTTGGGCAGATTTCTCTATATTTATGAGATACGAGTCTAGGGATGGGCCTAAGATTTGGTTTTGGCACAATCTATGATATGGTAAAAAAATTTGAAGGATGATTTCCCAATATCATATAATATTGTAGATGTGGATGTCAGTGGAATATGACATTTATCAGGCATGTTCATGTTTGGGATCTAGAAATGGCCACCTCTTTTTTTAACTTTTTTTTTTTTTTATAAGAAACAATGCGGTCCTCTTTTTTTAACTTATTGTATTCTCTTTGATTGAATAGTGTGGGAGAAGGCAGAATCAGTTGGATTCCTTCAAAAAGGATGTAATTTGAAGTTGTCTTTTTGCTCTGCTATTATTCCCAATGATGTCATTTCTTTATCATGGAAGTGCATATGGAAGAATAAGACCCCTATAAGAGTGGTTTACTTTACTAGGCTTGCGTGTGAAAAGGAGGCATCAATGGCAGACCTCATGGAAATGTTGGGTGGCTCAATCCAATGGAATGTGAGCTTTATTAGGGCGGCCCATGATTAGGAAGTTGGCAGCTTTTCTGATTTTTTCAGACACACACCATGAGGTTGAGAACTCAGGGAACTTACAAGATGTGGTGGTGGGTACCCGCTAGAAAATGTACATTTTTTGTTCGTTCCTTCTCTCACAAATCTACAACAGTATCACTTTCCCTGGAAAAGCATTTGGAGAAATAAGGCACCTCTCAAGGCGGTATTTTTCACTTGGACAGCTTCTTTGAGCAAGATTATTATGGATAACTTGCGGAAATGTTGGGTGATTGTTGTGGACTAGTGTTGTATGTGTAAGAAGAATGGCATGACTATGGATTATCTATTACTACATTGTGAGGTAGCCAGGGGGTTATGGGATGATGTCTTCAAAAGATTGAAGCGAGCCTAGGTTACACCTGCTACTGTGGTCGAGCTTCAAACCAACTGGACGAATTTGGGTGGTATTCCACAAAATCACAACTATGTGGAATATGGTTCCTATTTGTATTCCATGGTGCCTACGGAAGGAACGAACCGGTTAGACTTTTGAAGATAAGAAGCGCTCATGGGAGGAGATTAGATTGTTCTTTATTAAAACTTATTCCTATGGGATAAAGGCTAAAGCTGTAGATTTCAATCTTAGATGACTTAGAGTTTCCTGATTTTCTTGTTTCTATTTCTTCCTCCTAACTAGGTGTTACCTCTTGTATACTCCATGTGTACTAGGGTTATGACTATTCTTATTAATATAATATTTTACTTCTAAAAAAAAGAGTGGTTTTTTTGTTTGGACAGCAGCATTAGGAAGAATTTTGACCTAGGATAATTTAAGAAAGAGAACCCCTAGGGGTTGGCTTAAGTGGTAAGAGTCCTGGTCTTAGTGGTATGATCCATCCAGATAAAAGGTTCGAACCCTTGGTTGCAAACAATTTGTAGGGGTCAATGGATACGGGAAATTTTTCCTCGAATTATCCGAGATGCACTTGCAGGAAACTTCTTGCCGAGAGCTTGTGCACCCCTGGAATTAGTCTCGGACACCCAGTGCCAATAAGAAAAAGAGGCATTTATTAGTGATGGATTATTGTTTCATTTGTAGCAACAATAGGGAATCCATTAACCATCTTTTGCTTCATTTAGAGTCTAAAGAATTGAACGTTGCAATTTCCCATCTTCCATAGTAAAATGGGTAACGCCTAATAGAGTGGTGAAGCTATTGGACAGTTGGCTCGGTCAATTCATTAATCATTGAATGTTAGACGCTTGGAGGATGTGTTCCATTTTGTGATGTGGTGCAATTGGAGAGAATGCAATTTCCATTATTTGAAGACAGAGAGAGAACAAATATGGTTTTAAAAGATCATCTATGCAAGAATCTTTAAGGGTGGATGACAGTTATAAATAGTTTTTAGTTTTGCTAGTTTTATATGATTTAAGGATATGTTTTTTTTTATAAGTAAGAAATTTATTAATAAACATAATTAGGCATAACCCAAATACACAGGAAGTGTACATAGAGAGACACTTAATTACAAGCTAACCCTGAAAAAATTTAAGGATAAGTTATCGCCCCTCTACTATTGATAGTTTAAGAAACACGAATGACACTATTTGCAATAACCTAAAAAGTTATCACGGATCATACATCTAAATTGAGAATTCTCACAATAAAATCGAGTCAATTATGCATTGGACATCGAGGCATCATTTCCAATCAAAATGTATACTAAAAAGATGAATTACTGGACTCATCCCCGTATAAGTGATATCCATACAAGAAGGCAACTTAAAGAAGCCATAGAACTATTTCATAGAAAGAATTACTCAATACCCTAAATCAGCACTATTAAACATTGTAACACCCTTGAGTCATAACATAAATTACAAGCTCAATGAAATTCAGGCTTTGATTTGGAAGTTCACCACATTTTAGATATACAGAACAGAAAGTACTACTTAAACATTGTAACACCCTTGAGTCATAACATAAATTACAAGCTCAATGAAATTCAGGCTTTGATTTGGAAGTTCACCACATTTTAGATATACAGAACAGAAAGTACTACTTAGGTGCCGTTTGGATAGTGAATTGAGATGAAAGTTGAAAGTTGAATAAAATATTGTCAGAATATTATTTTTTAATATTATTATTGTTTTAGGATTTGAAAAAATTGAATTATTTATTATATTTTGTGTGGGAATTTGAGAAAGTTATAATGATGAGATGAGATGAGATGAAATACTTCTTGTAACCAAATGAGACCTTAATTAGTGATTTATGCCTGCGTTACTAAGTTTTCCATAAGATGTAAATTAAATTGTGTTTTCCATAATTAAACCTGTATTTATTGCTAGTATAATCTCACAACTCGTCATACAATAGTTTCCAACATAACAAGAAAGGAGAGAACCAGTATACTTCTCTTGATCGCTATCTTGATAATCGTGGACCAATAAATAATGCTTTAAAATCTTCGGGTCCATTGCACCATCATTGAGAAGAGAAGGCAATTTGTTGGTGTTAAAAAGGTCAACAAATCTGTTAATAGGCTGTTCATCCTTCGAGGAAACAACCAAAAGGCCTGCAAATATATTTGAAGAAAAAAGTTGTATTTGTATCAATATAAGTAACATGGTTTTGAGAAACCCTCGTCCCATTAATTCTTGTCACCAAAAAAACTTTCATCCCTTTAACAGAAAGGAAAAAAATCATAGTTTTGAGAAACTCTCTTCCTATTAACAGAATGGATGAGCGTAAAAAGTAGATAGGAGAAACATAATATAAGGTTATAACAAGCTCAGAAACTTACATGCCACGGGATGGTCAAAAGCTTCATGGTCTGAAAAGGACATGGTCCGTACGAGTTCTTTATTGAAAAACTCAAACCATGAGGGTTGAATTTCAGATTCAGAGCCTGCACAGGGAGGTTATTACCTATAAATGCAACATAAGTGATGTTTACAACAACTAAAAATTCAAAAAATTATTGCAGTTCATTCCTATCCTAACTACACGAGTAAAACTCTCAAATTGAAGTATTGAGTAAAGATGATAAGCTGCACTGAATAATTTTGAACAAAGAAAAAAATTACTCAAAAGAAATCAGCCAGAATAAATTGCCTATGCAGGAACTTAAAAAGACTATCTCCATTCACACATATCATGTAATTGGGAGCTGTTTCAAAAATATATTAGAATGAATATTCTCTTGTATACATCCAATGTAGTTGGGCCATAATTGATATTAATAACAATTTTCACTTATCAACAAATTTGTCTTTTGATAGGTACATTTTTTTTAGAATGGATATTAGGCATTTTCTTTTGTATATTGCCTTAAGATTCAATAATATCTTATTCTTGCTTATCAAAAAGAAAAATAATGGATATTACTTACTGGAGAGTAGATTACTAGTTTGAGGGGGTTCAGAATACAAATCATCTTTCTCCCCAGCCCGGGTAATAACCTGTTTCAATCGCTCTTTCGCCACCTATTTGTACAAAAAAAATTCAGACGGGAACAACAAAATATACTGATAAAGAGAATATTATCATGTTCGTACAATCGAAGATGCAAAATGCGGCTAACATTTGGGAAATAACAGTTCACCTGAACTAAAACACGATACTATCCATGTGTTCATTTCATGGTATCACTTGAAAAACTTAAACGATATAACTGAAAACTAGCATATATCAGGTCTAAAATCAATAATTGTTTAAGTGGAACTCTAAATTCATCATGTTTCCCCTCCCTATGCTGCCTGTTTCGTAATGATGCATTTTTCTTTTAATAGAGTGAATACTCATAAATTCATCCAACGCTTTGCAAGATATCAGGTACTGCATTTTCCTTTCTCAACCGTTTGGTTGCCAAGAAAATGTAGAGCAACTAAATTATTTTTTTTAATAAGTAGAGCAACTAAAATATAATGATGATGTTTTTTCGTTACATATGATGCTGCTTTATACATATAAAAATGTTATGCTGCTTTCTGACTATTCCCAATAGCTCTGTTAAGCTCAGTTCAGAGGAGGTTTACGGTTTATTCGGATTTCACTTTTCTTGCATTTCCTGTATTTTCTCATAAACCAAATTGCACGCTATGCAATTACCTCCAAATTCGGGTGCCGAATATCTGAAGCATAAAATAATCGTAACTTGAACTTCTGAATCCGGTACGGTTGATCACTCGCTGTTCGCACAGGTACTGAAACCAATGGAAACGATCCAAACATACAAGCAACCATCAGATTCTACGCAAATTATACCCTGAGAAAAATCTAACATACAGGTGTATTTGTCTATGGATAACGGTATATGCATACATATATATAGGGAGAGAAGCAGAGAGCTGCGTAGTGATTACCGTCAATGTTGTTGAAGACGCAGAAGGGGCTGAGCATCTCAACGAGGGAAAGGCCGTTCTTAAGGCAAGCTTCTTCGACGAGAGGAGTGGAGAGCACCATGACAACGGGAGTGATCTCATCCAATAGCAATTTGCCAAGTGGCGTACTCGCCGGATCCATTTTCTTCTTCCCCCGCTGCCCTAAATTGCCGTGAGGGGGGAGCTAATCTAAAAGGCTTCAATGGCCGGACAGTCACTCGCTGGGTTGGGTTGGAAGGATTCTGGCTGCTCGGATGAGTCAGATCTCAAGCGACAATGGAGGACGATTTGGAAGAAAAGAAAAAAGCTCGTTGCAACTTGTAAATGCAAATTCCCCTCTTTCTTGAATCTGGATTCCTTACTGTTCAGAAGTTTGGATTATGAGATCCATTCTGTTGGGCTGCGGAGGAGTCGGACTATCCATAGGCCTTTCATTGAGCCCATGCGATTGTGGGCTTCTTTCATACCCAATAGAAAGGGTTGTTCTATTCGGCAGTAAAATACTATAGAGAGGGTTGTTCTAGTCCGATTGACTTTTTCCCCCTGGAGAGAGAGTCCAATCGATAATTCAGAAAGAGGGGAAAAAAAAAAGTGTGTAAAATTTTTGGGGAAAAAATGGTTTATGGGACCATCTCAATGCTTGTGAACCTCAAACAAACTGAGAAACAAAAAATAAATTTAAAAACAAACTTTTGTATTGGAATTTATGAAAATTGATAGGTAGAATTCAAAGTTATTTGAATATAATTTTTTAAATATATTTTTATTTTGAAATTTATAAAATTTATATTTTTTTATTTTGATAATGTTTAGATAAAGAGTTTATAAATTATTTGAATAACAAATTTTAAGAGTGTTTTTGTTTTAGAGTATAAAAACTATATTGATTTTTGTATTTAAATAATAATTTGACGTGGAGTTGAAATGTATCTCTTTCTTTCTTTCTTTCTTTTTGTATTTTACATGGAGTTGTAAATGAATCATTTTCTATTTTTTAATTTAAACATATTTGGTTTGATTTTAAAAAGTCTTAAAATTTGGTGAAACCAAACAAAGCCTATAAATCAAAACTTGAAAGCAAATCTTCTATTGTTGTAGGCTTGTATTGTAGCCTCTCATCATGAATTTCATGGAAATCTCCCCTGCACTTTGGGTTGAAAAATTCTCCCGACAATTCCATTAACAAGAAAGCCCTTGCGACCTTACTTTTTTTTTTTTTTTTTAATGAGTAATAAAAAGTTTTTATTAAGACATGTAAATAGGCATAACTTAAGTACACAATAAGTATACAAGCATAAATACCTAAATACAAGTTAGGAACTATGAACTAGAAGAAACTAAAAAAAAATCATGAAAATTATCCCTATAAAATCATGAAAATTATCCCTATTCAATACAAGAACATTCGCCCAAAGACATAAAGTTCAAAAGAAAAAATCTCTAAGTTCTCCCCACAAACATGCTCTACCATCGAAATAACGACCATTCATTTTCAAACATAGGCACCACATCAAACATAAATGATTCATTTTCCAAATAGCAATAATGTGATGACTAACCATAAACCATTTTCAGTAAGTTAAGAGATCCACCACTCTCTTAGGCATCACCCAAACAATACTCGACCTACTGGAAATCTTATTCCAAAAAGTTTTAGCCACCTTATAATGCATAAACAAATGATCAATGGATTCATAATTTTTCTTACATGAAAATCACAAATCTAAATAGATTATACCATGTTTTCTCAAATTATTTGTTGTTAAGTTTTTCCGAATAAACATCAACCATCGGAGACAAAAATCAACCTTATTAAGAACTTTAGATCTCCAAATGCAATTCCAAGGAAATTGGTCAAGACAATGGCAAGTTAACATATTATAGTAACAACTAACGGTAAAAATAGAATTTCCAGCATGTTTCCATGACAATTTGTCCTCCATTCCTTGCACAAACTTCATATCATACAACCCACTAAAAAAATGAAACAATAGGCACTTCTCATTGTTTTCAATCACGAGCATCTCTAATAAATCTCGCATTCTATTGAGAGATATTATTAGAAAAAGTCACGGAATTAGCTACAGTAGTTTATTGGTCCATTGCAATCTTAAAGAGATAAGGGAAAACATTCTTAAGAGCCAAGTCCCCACACCAAAGATCATGCTAACATGATCCCATCACCTCCACCCGCCTTTAAACGAAACATTGTTGAAAGAAGTCACCAACCATTCCGAATAGATTTCCACAAACCCACGCCATATATAATTCTTACTTCGTTACGCCAATTCCCCTAAGGCCTTCTATTTTTAATATCAATAATATTCATTCAAAATGCATCTATCTCTAAGGCTACGTCGTTTGGATGTTGAAGTGATATTTGATAATTTGAGTTGATATGTAAATAGTAATATTTTGTGAGTCTCATTGAGATGTGTTTGAATATAGATAAATTAAGATATGTGTTCGAATATCTGAAGTAAATTAAAATGGATTTAACATTTTTAATGAGAATTTGAAAAAGTAATAGGTCCTATCATTAATTGGTTTTAGATGAGTTTAAGACGATTTCAGTTGATTTTAACAACCAAACACACCTTAAATGATACTTCCAAAGCTATTTCCCAACGAGAGCTTTGTTGAAAAGTCTCAATGGCAAATCTCCAAACATCTACAATCAATCGAGAAACAAGCTTTATCCCAACTTACTAAATGAAATTTTCTATGTTTCCCAGTATTGCCCCCACAAAAACGTACGAAAGATTCTCTCAATTCTATTAGTCATCTCAACGGGCAAATGGAAAAAAAAAAAAAACGTTGAAATATTAGACAACATACTTTTTTATCATTGTAATTCTTTCCCATCTAGACAAACAAAATATTTTCTATCACACCAACCTCTTATCATTTTTCTCAATCACACAATTTCAAGTCCCCGAAAATTTATACAGGGAGACCACAAAATTAGAAATGAATGATACTGACCCGTTTATGGATGCATTCCTCTAAATCGAATCTTATCCTCGTTTCAATCTAACTGGCAAGTTGTGCATGTTATCAAAAAGGAAAATGTTATAATGTCTCATAATTTATACCTCTTACTATACTTCATTGACGTGGCACCACGTGGCTTGTTAAAAACAAATAAAAAATAAAAGCACAAACATAGAAGAGAGTATAAGAATCTAGATTTTTAGTCTTTATTTTGTTGTATTTTGAATATATATTTTTTGATTTTATTTTTATTTTTAAATAAGTCAAGTGGCACCACATTGCCACATTAAGAAGACAAAATAAATAATATAAATTAAGGGGTATAATAGCATTACCCTATCCAAAATACTCGATCTTTCCTCTAATGTGTTTTTATCAGTCGTTAAAAAACAATATTCAATTATTGATTGGTGTAAGAATGGATCAATTGCTTTGTATTATAGTAGAATTATACCTTCATTGCTCGATTGCCTTCGTTCGAAGAGAGAACTATGCTTAGTTTTGAGATATATGCAGTGAAAAGTGGCTGAATATGTACAATCCACTGATTATGTTTTGATGGCAACACTTTTTCGTTCGATTGACATTATGTAACTAATATATTTAGTTGAATGGGTGAATTCATGTTGTAAATTGGATAAATTTTGATCACTAATAATTATTTTTGTCGAAAAGTGATAAATATACGTAAATAATTATAATATATTATTTAAATCGAAATGACTTGATATTGTATGTCAAAGTTACTTTACGATTAATGTATCACACAATTTACGTTATTTGGTAAGATAATTTTTTATAATTACTTTTTGTAGACCAAACATTTTCTATTTTTTTAATTGAATTAAAACTACTAAAAAGATTGCTCATGTTTCAATATCATTTCAATGGAATCTAGTTATATAGGCTAGTGCATCGTAAGATCAATCGTTAAGTTTGGACATGACTTCGCCTTAACAAGTCGGTTAAGAAACTTTTAAACCTACATAATATATTTCTAAAATGGATCTATTAAGGTGGCATTTCCTGATTGAGCGGTGCTATTATGCTACCTAGGCGTTATCGCTTTGTGTGCCGTGTAGTATAATTTGTACTTTATTTTTTATTTTTTGTATTTTATTTCAAATATTTTTTAAATATATTTAAATATTTATAAAAAATAAAAAAATATCAATATATTAATAATTATTTATTTAATTATTAATAAATTTTATTAAAAATAAATTAAATATATAAACGATTAAAATAAAGAGATAAAATGAAGAAATATACTTTCTTCCTGCTATGAGGTTCAGTTCAACATTTATTTAAAAAAAAATTGTGTGATTGACGTGATATCTTTATTTCATTAAAAAATAATAGTTTATAACATTGAAATATATATTTTTTTGAAACAATAGAAATATAATTTTTTAGACTTCTGTTTGGAGTTTTTATGATCTATGAAGTTGCGATTAAAAAATAAAGTTTGCATTTTATAGGCCGCAAAAAAGGTCTATAATTAATTCTAAACTTGGTAAAAATTACAAACTCTCTTCCCTCTACGAGAGTCCCACTTTCTCCTTTCTTCCGAGTCGGTGACAAATCAACGTGTAAAACATGATTTCCAGAGTGAGAAGCCCAAAACCCTAGGATTCCAATCCAAGTGTCTCGACCCCTATTTTTTCCATTGAAGAATCATATTACAAGACCCGCAAAAACCAAATGGGTCGACCCGAACCCTACGTCTTGTTTGCCCAGACCTTCAACCATCCACATCTCGACGAGTACGTTGACGAGGTAACCCACTCCAGCTTTTTCCGAATTTCGTAGCGTTATATTCTCACATTATAATTTACGACGCAGTTCTTCTGATTCGATTATTTTTTTCTTTTTATTTTTTCAAATTATGTGTAGCAACTTTGTTGATTTATTTTTGAATTTCTTACCATGTTTAGCTTATGTCAAACTGCGGCCTATGCTTAAATTGCTATCTAATGAACCACTGTGCATAGGAAAGTACTCAATACGCTCAGTTTTACTAAGCTGTTGACCATATTATTAGTTGAATGCTGCCTTTTACTAATGCGTTATTCTTATCCAGGTATTGTTTTCTGAACCTGTCGTAATAACTGCTTGTGAGTTCCTCGAACAAAATGCTTCTTCAGCAGCTCAAGCAGTAACGCTTCTCGGGTGTGTGGCGCTTGTAGCTTCTTTTAATATTTAATGGTCCCATTTATCAGTTAAACTAAGATGAACTTGATTCAAACTAACAAGCATGTATTGTTTTTGAAATAAAAATCTCAATGGGATTATGTTAACGTAGTGGTACCATAAATTCTTAGAATAAGAAGTACTAGTTTGATATGTTTTCTGAAAAAATGCTCAGGTTGTGTTCCGCCATTAATATATTGTCACATGGGCGGGTTGGTCTAGACTATTTGGTGATTTTCAATGTCTGATCATATGAAATTTTGCTTAAAAACTTGGGAATATTTGGTTGAATTGACAAGCGAAACTCGTGCCATGCTATTATTGGATGATATATAATAGAGATTTTTTTAATACTGACTATTAATCATATCTGTTTCAGGGCTACTTCACCTCCTTCATTTGCTTTGGAAGTGTTTGTTAAGTGTGAGGCGGAGACAAGGTTTAGGCGCCTCTGCCTGCCTTTTCTGTATTCTCATTCTTCATCAAATGTGCTAGAAGTGGAGGTAATCTGACCTACGTTCTCCTTGCACTGCTTCATTTGCCAATTTAGTTGAAACCTTGCTGTTGTTCTATTTAACTCTGTGATATGTTTTCTATCTGCTTGTTAACTACACACACTTGTAATGTCCTTCAATGGGCTACTTTTACATGATGGAGAAAAGGTACGGAGACTGCCTGAGTGTGCATAAATCTAATATTGAGGAGTTTTGTGAGGAATTCTAAGGGATGACTGGTCCTTCATGTGTAGTAAGTTCCTTTATGAAAATTTAAATTTATCAGCTTTCTAACGTTTAAATACTCACCACCATGTGAGAACTTAGAATTATTGTATAATTAAATCTAGATTGAGGTTGGCCACTTGCTTGAGTAGTGTTTATTTTGACAGTTTTTTTCATAAATGTTCTCCCCAAAAATATGAATTTTGTGCAGACATGGATGTTTATAAAGTGGAAAATGATTTGTGCAGGCCTTGGGCATGCGAGTCCTGCACAATCCTTTTGAAAAAAGGTGGGACTCACCATAAAGGTGGATTTTTTGGGTCCAACTTTTTTTTCAAAGGGCCTGCACAAAGCTTGTTGGCCCGAGATGTATTTTGTGATCAATGTATTATTTTTTCATTTACTTCACTATTGTTGAAAGAAATGTTGGTGGCTGTTGATCAAAATAACATATATAGCAATAAGGTCACTAAAACATGTACACAAGCTGTTTGCCTCAAGAAGTTAATTGAAGAACTTTGTTGAGGTATGCATGTGATAGGATTTCCTGTGCTTGTGAGATCTATTTATTATGGATTGTACTCCTTGAGAAATGAATAGAAGAAATTCATTGTGGTATGAGTGTGATAAGATTCTGTCCTTCTGAGAATCAATTTCTTGTGGATTAGTCTTTGGGGCTTACTTCAAATAAGGTTCAATTTGGGCACAAGTCAGATGATCTATCACCTTGTTCATCTATGATTTTGATTCATCTCGATTGTTTTTTAGAGCATATACTCTGAAGGTTTGTGTTTGGGTGGATTTAGTTGTATATTGAAGCAGTCAATTATTTTGTCAGGCTGTTGTTACTAATCATCTGGTTGTAAGGGGCAGCTACCGCAGTCTAAGTTTGGTTATATATGGAAATACAGCGGAGGATCTGGGGCAGTTCAATATAGAATTTGATGATAACTCGCTGAGAAATTTAGTTAGTTCTGCTGAGGGAAAGCTGGAAGATCTCCCGTTGGCATTGCACTCAACTAACTTGACAATTGAGGAATCCATATCCTCTTTGAATGCTTTGTCCATTCCAGTTGCTCCATTGGATATATCAATTGAGCTCAAGCAATTTATACAACTGTTGTTTAAGATTTTGAGGTTGTCGACACTTGGGGATGCAGTACATACAGTCGTAAAGACTTTGGTTTCAGCAGCCTCTTCATATGTTACATGTGAGTTGCATGATGCTGCAAACAATGCCAAAAATATTACAAGGGGCAAATCAACAAATTTTAAGGAGTTGCTCAGCCTTATTGGTGAGGCCAGGGAAGAGCTTCTTGAGCTCTATAAAGTGCAACAGGAAACCGGAAATGGATCTGTTGACTTGTTGGCTGGATGCACTTTTGTTGATTTTGAGGCTGATTTGGTTAATTCCAAAGAGTTGGTGGATTTGTACAGCAACTACTTCAATTTTAGCAGCAACTCCTCAAATTTTGGACATCATGATCTTTCACAGGTGATTTAAGTACAATCTTCTTCACTCATATATTACACCATGTAGTTACATCTAATTAACATAACAAATAGAACCAGAAAAAGGGATAAAGAACATACACTCTCTACCTCCCTCTCCTCTCTATCAACTTGTTCTGATATTTAATCCTATCTGTTCTGATCTCTTATCTCGAATTCAGAAAGAAAATGTACTTCTGGGGTTGAGTGTGGCTCTCTTCTTGTGCTCCAGTAGAGAGAGCTGCTTTCACTTTGTAAATAGTGGGGGATTGGAGCATCTTGTACACATTTTTGGCTGTGACAAGCCAAATTCCATCACCATCACGTTGCTACTACTAGGCGTTGTCGAGCGGGCTACTCAATTTTCAATTGGATGCGAGGGATTTTTTGGTTGGTGGCCTCGGGAAGATGAAAATGTCCCATCTGGTATTAGTGAAGGTTATAGTCAATTGTTGAAGTTGTTGTTGTTGCAAAAACCACGTCATGATGTTGCTTCTCTTGCAACTTATGTCCTCCACCGTTTACGATTTTATGAAGTTGCTTCGAGATATGAGGTATGCTTTGAGGTTTGCGAGCTTGTGTTTTTGTCGGTGTGTCTCCATAACTTATTTATTGGTATCTTGAGGTAATTTCTCTCTTTTCCAGTGTGCAGTTCTGTCTGTTTTGGAAGGTCTCTCAGCTGTTGGTAGGGTTACAAGAGATACCTTGAACATGCTTATCAGTGCTAAATCTGAACTTAAGAGGCTCCTGGTCAGTGGAATGTTTTATTGCATTTGTTTCTGTTAGTATCTGAGACATGCAGTAGTCAGTACCTTTGCATTCCAAAATTCCGTAGTTTTGTAATTTAAATTCTTGTCTACGTTTATTGACAATTATTAATGCAGATGCTGATTAATTACTTATAAAAAAATGCAGAAGTTGATAAATTCACATGGCCTAAATGAAGACCCCTCTCCAGTGGCTTGTGCAAGCAGATCACTGATTCTTGGTCAAACAGAAGGATTATTGTCGTATAAAGCAACCAATAGCTTGATTGCTTCATCAAATTGTTGTTTTTCAATTTCAGATATTGACTCACATTTGCTAGAACTTATCAAGGTATATCAGTGCACTAGTTCTTCATCTCAAGCAGATCTTGGATATGCATCTACTTATGAATGCATGTTTGTACATGTGTACTTGTGTATGTACAAGTGTGAGCGTACTTAAATGTGTGGATATATGTACAATATATTTTTTTGAAAAGTTTTTGAAATTTATTAGAAACCAAATGGTATGCCCAAGTACACAGGAAGTGTACAAGAAAACTACCTTATCAAAAGGGAAAGAAAAAACCACCAAACTATGCCCTAAACCCACCATGTCCCATCCCACAAAACCAACTACCCCTGCAGATATTATACAACACCAAACACCACAAGCTATGTAATGAACTCCCTATAAGGCCCGGAAAAGCACCACAAACTCCTTACACAAAGCAAAATTAGAACTGAGGACACCCTTGATCAAGCATAGAACACTTCATGGTGTGGCCTTGATATGCTCTCAATCAATCCTCGCTTTAGCTCTACTACAACTCGTACTCCAACAGTCAAATTAATGGAGGAAAGCCTTCTTAACTCTCTACTACACCAGAAGTATACAAGAGAACCCCTATTCAGGAGAATAGTTGTTTTTATAAATTTCAATTTGTTATTGATTGATGGAACCTTTATTCTCCAATTTGTGAGTGGAATTTTGACGTGCAATCAATTATATCTTTAAATGGCCATGAGAAATTCTTGGCGATACTAATATCGAGCATGTTTTTGTGGAAGCAGGAAAGGGGATTTCTCCCTTTGTCAGCTGCTTTGTTGTCATCATCAGTATTGCGGTCTGAAGTTGGACCTGCCATGGACGTATTTGTGGATATTGCATCGTCAATTGAGGCCATAATCTTTTCACTTCTATTTTGTCGCTCAGGTTTTGTTAGTGTACGTGTTATATTTATTAATCTGACTTGCAACTTTTGTGTTTCTAATTATGTGTTTTTATTTTTCAGGCTTAATATTTCTGCTAAATCATCCTGAACTTTCAGCTACAATAATTAATGCCCTACGGGGTGGGGATGACTTGAATAAGGAAGAGTTTCTTCCTCTTCGGTATGCATCTGTTTTAATATCCAAGGGTTTCTTTTGCAGCCCTCAGGAAGTTGGCATGATTGTCGGGGTGCATTTGAGGGTGGTTAGTTCAATTCTTGATTAAACCTACAATTTCGCTGTCCTGTTTCTTGTTTTTTCTGATTCTATTACAGGATTGTTGCCAAGTATAGTGGTTTTTTAATGCTCTGGTGCAGGTTAATGCCATAGATCGTTTACTTACATCAACTCCACACTCAGAAGAATTTTTATGGCTTTTGTGGGAACTTTGTGGCCTATCTAGGTAAGACAGATTCCGTCCTTTGTAAATTTTCAATTTTTAAACCACTTTAATGGTTTGACTTGGATTTCTTTAAATGATTTGCAGGTCTGACTGTGGACGCCAGGCTCTGCTGGCTCTTGGATATTTTCCAGAGGTAGAGATGAGCATGCTATCTTAAGTTATTCATTGTGGCATTTAGAAGTCTTACTGTAGTTCCATTGATGCAGTCACCACTGTACAAGAGATGAACTAGCATCATATAATATTTTCAGGGTTATTTGATGATTGTATTGTGATTGATTTGCCAGATACTTCCCTTGTGCTGAGATATATTTATCAAATTTTCTAAATACTTCAGGTATATCATATCAGATGACATAGGTTTTAATTTGTTTGATATGATATAATTTTCGGGTGCTAGTAAAAGATTAGATGTTAATGAGTTGTCTTTAAGAAGGGATTCAAACCCAGGTCTTTGCTATGATTTCTTTGAGGCTTGGACACATAACCTAGGTGGAATATTTAGTTAGCAGTAACCCTCTCAACACTGGTGCAATTTATCAAGGTAAATAGTTGATAATGCTCTTGAACCAGTTATCACAACATTATTTTCAATTGTATGTAAACATGTTTTTCATTGCAGAGAATCTTGTTAGATGGCTACATACTTTAGTAATATTCCGTAACGCTTTATAATTATCATTTTTGTAGGCTGTTTCAGTTTTAATTGAAGCACTACATTCTGTCAAGGAATTGGAGCCAGATGCCAAGATTAGTGGTAGTCCATTTACTCTGCTATTTTTTTTTTTTTTTTCCTGCTTTAATCTTGAAATAAGAGATAGTACTAATAAGGCATACTTTTCTCTTGAAAGGACCAATAAGTTGTAAAACAAGTTAATTGGGAAAATTAGTTAATAGTAAGAATTTTTTTCTAGCAAGTTCAACCACTCTATGAATACAGTGTTATATACCAGGTTGCAATTAAGTTTCCTGTCTACCTAGGCTATGCCTTCTGCATTTTTTTTTTGTACAAATTTTTTCGATCACTGGTAAAAGAATATTAATGTTTTAAGTGCATAGAAAACTTAAGAATAGATCAGTCAAATGAATTGAAGAGTAAATTTTGATTGATTAAATTTATCAAATTAATGTGTTCTGTTGGACGAGTGTAAACTCAGTTAACATCTCAAACAACTATAGCCAATGCACAAGTTGTGTGCTGGTGTCATAAAAATTGAGTTCAGCATGCATAATTCATCTAATGAGGTTTCTTTTTGATAGGTTAATGCTGTTATAGATATTTAAAATTACTGTTGGTCAGTCAGTCAGTGTTTCATATATTCGTTTGAGTAGTTTTTTTTTAAAGCTTTATGTCTGGTTAATGGTTTGAAATTAAAATAGAACAAGTTATTGTATTAAAAAAATTGAACGAGAAAACAAATGTAGTATAAAACACTTTCCGTTGGGATGTTCAAACTTGTTGAAATGACAATGGAATTTTGGATATCCAGGTGCTGTACCCCTAAATCTTGCAATTTCTCACTCTGCTGCTGAGATTCTTGAAGTCATTGTTACTGATTCAACGGCATTGTCTCTATGTTCTTGGATTGGACATGCTTTAGAGATCCATAGGGCTCTACTTTCCTCTTCTCCAGGGTCAAATAGAAAAGATGCTCCTACACGGCTGTTGGAATTGATAGATGCTGGTGTTGTTTATCATAAGAATGGGGCGGCTGGTCTTCTTCGGTATGCTGCTGTATTAGCTTCTGGAGGAGATGCCCATGCCCCCTTAACTTCAAACACCGTTCTTGTGTCAGATCTGGCTGATGGTGAGAATGCTGTTGGAGATTCTTCCAGCGGTTTTGATGTCAATGCTATGGAGACTCTTGGAAAATATATTTCTGAGAAGTCTTTTGACGGTGTTATGCTGCGTGACTCTTCTGTGGCACAGTTGACAACAACATTTCGAATTTTGGCATTTATTTCGGAGAACTCAGTATGTAATTGTCTGTATATTACTTATGTGAAAATTGTATTATTGACTTGGCTCATTTTAGTTCTTTTGGCTTAGACTGTTGCTGCTGCAATGTATGATGAAGGTGCCACAACGGTTATCTATGCTGTTCTGGTTAGTTGCAGGTTCATGCTGGAGAGGTCCTCAAACAATTATGGTAAGTTTGTTTTTATTGTTTTTAGTGGTTTACTCTGTTGGATACTTTTTTTTGATAAGTAAGAAAAGATGTTATTAATACACGTAAATAGGCAGAGCTCGAGTACACAAGGAGTAAACAAAGAAAGCCTAATTACAAGCTAAGTGCTGCGAAAAGCAGCATAGAAGTCGTTAAAAGATGTTCCGTTTAATACAATAGAAAAAGCCCAAAGTAGCAAGGTATGATAAGAAAAGTCCCTAAATCCTTCCGGTGTGCGCTCCTTGTCCTTGAAACAACGACTATTCCTCGCATTCCATGTGCACTGCATTAGGCAAAGAGGCACCATTTTCCAAACAACCGCGATCTGCCTGTTGCCTTGGATTCCTCTCCAGCATGCCAATAACTCTATCACCCTTCTAGGCATTAACCATGCCATACCAAGCCTTGTGAAAATTTCATCCCATAAAGCCATAACTACGTCACAATGAAGAAGTAGGTGATCTACTGATTCACTGTCATGTTTGCCCATGAAGCACCAATCTATTAAGTAGAGGCCACGCCTTCTCAATTTGTTGATAGTCAAAATTTTCCTGTGAGATGTTAGCCAACCAAAGAAGGTCACTTTGAAGGGAGCATTACTCCTCCATATGCACATCTAAGGGAATGCTTTTTTTTTTTTTTTGGGGGGGGTGCGTAATACCTTATAGAAAGGATTGGCTTGAGAAGTTTTTGTTCCCTGTAGATGTCCAAAGCAAACGATCCTCTCCATCTGCATGGAAGTTCAGCGCGTATTACGCGCTGTAGAAATCAACAATATCTCCCATTTCCCAGTCCTGTGCCACTCTAATAAATCTCATTGACAATTAAGTGGAGTCAGAGGAGAAGGCCATATTATCAGCAACTGCGGTGTCCCTATCGAACGCAATCATGAAAAGAGGGAGAAAAGTGATATTCAAAGCAACATCGCCACACCAAGTGTCGTGCCAAAATCTGACTTGTGTGCCCATACCACCGCGAACTTGCAGTTAGCAAGTAAGTCTTCCCAGCCATTGCAAATAAATTTCCACACCCCCGCGCCATGGGCCCCTCTTACTTCATTAGAGCACCAGCCTCCCTAAATGCCCCCATATTTAACGTTGATAATTTTCCTCCAAAGGGCATCTCTTTCCCTATGATATTGTCATAACCATTTTCCTAGGAGAGCCTTGTTGAAAGTTCTCAATTTACGAACCCCAATCCACCGTTGGACAAAGGTGTGCATACCTTATCCCACTTGATCAAAAGGAATTTTTTCACGTCCTCAAAATTGCCCCATAGGAAATCACGAAAAATCCTCTCCAATTTATGCACCACACCTGCAGGCAAGGGAAATAAAGATAGTAAGTATGTGGGGAGATTGGAGAGTGTGCTCTTAATTAAAGTGATTCTGCCACCTTTGGACAAGTAAAGTCTATTCCAATCCGCTAGTTTGCATTCGATCTTCTCAACAATCCCATCCCACATTGCCTTGGATTTATGAGGGGCTCCTAGAGAGAGTCCAAGGTACTTCATTGGCAAGGATGACACCTTGCAACCCAAAATGGCAGCCACGTTGCTTAAGTTATTAACCGAGCCAACTTGAATGATTTCAGATTTTGATAGATTCACCTTGACACCGGAGACAGCTCCAAAGCAAAGCAAGAGGGCTCTCAGGGAGCAAATCTGATCGGGTCTGGCTCACAAAAAATCAGCATGTTGTCAGCAAAAAGTAGATGAGAGATTGAGGCCTCGTTTGTTTTTTGAGATTAGATGAGATAAGTTGAGATGAAAGTTGAAAGTTGAATAAAATACTGTTAGAATATATATTTTTAATATTATTTTTATTTTGAAATTTGAAAAAGTGGAATTGAGATTTGAAAAAATTGAATTGTTTATTATATTTTGTGTGAAAATTTCTAATAATTAGATGAGATGAGTTGAAATGAATTGTGAAAACAAATGAGCCCTGATAGACTACCATGTGAGGAGCTGCCTACAGAGAACCCTGAGATGAAGCCCCTATGCGCCATCCCTTTCAACATTCTACTCAGAACGTCCATTACTAAAATGAATAGGAGAGGGGATAAAGGGTCCCCTTGCCTTAAGCCCCAAGAACTATTGAAGAAGCCTTTAGGAGTGCCGTTAACCAAAACAGAGAATCTAACTGTTGTGATACAATGTTTCATCCACTGGCACCACCTTTCCCCAAAGCCGTACCTGCCAAGTATATACACCAAGAAATCCCAATTTACATGATCAAAAGTTTTCTCCATATCCAATTTGCATAGGATACCTGGAATGCTGGCTCCGACTCTACTGTCAAAGCATTCATTAGCAATGAGGACCAAGTCTAGTATTTGCCTTCCTTTTACAAAGGTGTTTTGGGACGTCAAGATGATCTTCCCCATGACTGCGCTCAACCGCTGGGCTAACACTTTGGAGATGATTTTGTAAACCTTACTCACCAAACTTATGGGACGAAAATCTTGCACCTCCACCGACCTTGCCCTTTTCAGAATAAGGGTGCTAAATGAAGCATTGAGGCTTTTCTCAAATTTCATTAATGAGTGAAATTCAAGAAAGACCTTCATGATGTCCTCCTTGACAATGTCTGAACTAGCCTGGAAGAAAGCCATTGTGAAACCATCTGAACCCGGGGCCTTGTCTTTTTCTATCCTCTTTAACACTTTAAGCACCTCATTTTCTTCAAACGGTCTCTCCAAGCAAGCTGCACTTGGTGGATCAATAGAATCGAAAATCAGCCCATCGACCTTGGGCCTCCAATGATGTTGCTCCTTTAGGAGCTGGTCATAATAGTGGACAATGTGATCCTTTATAGCTACTTTGTCTGAAAGAACCCTCCCTTCCGAATGAAGAACCTCGATGGCGTTGGTTCTTCGATGGGAATTAGCTATTCGATGAAAAAACTTTGTGCTCTTATCCTCTTCCTTCAACCAAAGGACCCGAGATTTTTGTCTCCTGGATAACTCCTCCATGAGTGTATTTTTTCCAGCTTAGCTACTACAACAATTTTCCTTGCCTTCTCATCAACCGGGAGGGCCTATTCACCTCTTTTTCCTCAAAATGCTGCAATTCCTGAAAAAGGTTATTCCTTTGGTCATTTAAGTTCCCGAAAACTTAGCCCCAAGGGGTTGACCCAAGTGGTGAAAGTCTTAGTTTTGAGGTATCACTCCCTTCAAGGTCTAAGATTTAACACCTCATGGGTGCAAACAATCCTTTGGGGCCACACCTTTTGGTGAAAAGCTAGCGATTTAACCAGTTCCATATAGTGTTACTTCCGAGGGTGTGGTGCACGGGATCGGGGTTTACTCTGCATGGGTAGGTCCGAAGGGCCCTGCCTTGGAGATGTTCCTCGACATAAAAAAAAAGTTTCCAAAAACTTTCGTATTCCAATTTCTCAGGTCATTTTTCATGGCTTTAAGTTTCTCGGCTATAACAAAACTGGGAGTACTCGAGATCTGATATTAGGACCACCACGATCTAATCTTATCCGTAAACTCCTCTACCTTCAACCACATATTTTCAAATTTAAAGTATCTCCGCCTCTCAAGGAGGCCCCCACAATCCAATAAGAGTGGGAAGTGGTCCGAGCAAAGTCTGGGGAGGCATTTTTGGCATAGGTTGGGAAAGTGTGCCTCCCAAGAAAGGGAGACAATGAATCTGTCTAGCCTAGACCATACCCTCCCATTAGACCAAGTGTAGTCGCCCCCAGCTAGAGGTAGGTCAATCAAATCCAGCTCGAAAATTAAAGCTGAAAAGTCGGCCAAAGCTTACCTCGAGGTAGAAGCCCCTGACCTTTCATTCAAAAACCGAGTGATGTTAAAATCACCTCCGATGCACCACGGGCCATCCCACTTGCTACACAAACTAGCGATCTCATCCCAAAGAAGCTTTCTATTGTTGTCATCGTTAGGCCCGTAAACTCCTACAAATCCCCATCCATAACCATCATCCAAACTTGTGAGAGAATATGCTAACGCAAACTCTCCAATAAACTCCTCCACCAAATCAACTATTCTCTTGTCCCACATCACTATGATGCCCCGTGAAGCGCCCTTTGAAGCAATGCTAGTCCATCCCGCATAAGGACAGTTCCATAAACTACTTATTATCTTCTTGTTAACGTACTTCAATTTAGTCTCCTGCAAACAAATAATGACTGCCTTTTAATCCCCTATTAAGTTCTTCACTCTAAGGCGTTTGTTCGAGTTATTCAAACTCCGAACATTCCATGAAAGGATCTTGGGCTTCATGGGTCACCTAGGTTTGCCCTATCATTATACCTCCCCCTGCTAGCGCTTCCTTCCCTTGTTTCATAATTTATGGAACAAGATAGCCTCTTATGCTCCCTTTCTTTTTTAGAAGCAGATCTAACTATGAGGGGCTGTCTTGCTTCAATGGCCGTAAGTAGCGCTTTAAATTGATCCTCGAATCCTTCACAGGAGATCCCTATTCAGTGTCGGATTTCATTGACCTTCTTTAGTACCCAATTTGACTATGGATCAGTCCACATAAGTAGGGGTGATCTCGGTCCGGTCCGGTCTTAGGCGGTTTTGTGGACTGGACCGGACCTATTTGGTCCAGAGATTTTCCACCCTGGACCGGACCGAGTAATGTATAGGACCGGTCCGGTCGGTCCATTCGATCTGGACCATGCCCAAAATGGGCCATTCAACCCATCTAAATCTAGTTTTTTTGGGCCAAATTTCAATTATTTTCGGCCCACTTTAAATTTTGTAGATTTTTTAGCTAACAATACTAAAAAAGAACTTAATCTTGAAAAATACAATGATAAAAGAAAACTAATCTATATAAAAAACTAGAAAAAAAAAATACGAAAGTTATTATAAATTACAAATTACAATCCAAAACTTAACAACTTAACATATAATGGGTGCATGGCATGAAGACCATATTTTCCAGCAATATGAAGATGTTCCTGCATAGAAAGAGATAGAGAGAGTATAGAGGAATTAGTCGTAATGAAACTCCATGTTTATCCATTCATTTGTTTTCTTAAAAACCCAAATCTTTTCATAATTATACTATCACACCATATCAAAATAAAATGAAAAAGGCGTAAACATCAGTATAGTTATTATAACTTATAATAGTTATATAGTTAGTATAATATAATACTTATAGTATAATATAATACTTATATTATACTAAATAACTATAGACTATACCCATACTAATAGTAATAGTAATACTATATATTATACTAATAGTGATATTAATATTATATATAGTTATAGACTTATTAGTAACATATTAAGTTAACTATACTATTAGTCTGTTATACATATATTATACTACAATTCTTATAATATATTAATATATACCAATCTTGGAATATATATTATATAATAATACATTGATTCTAAATTATTACTAATACTATATACTGTATTATGCTATAACTCTCATATTATATTAATATATACTAATACTTCTTATCAAAAAAATTATATTAATATATATTATATACTAATACTATATATTATACTATTATAGTGTTACTGTTACTACTACATATAGACTTAATAGTGTCTGTATATATATACAAAAACTCTATATGCAGTTATTTTTGCATACTCTTTGCACACTCTACTAATGTGTTTGGCCGTGTCACTTTTTTTAATGTAAAATAACTGTTTTGGCTAATTACATCAGTGAAGTACGCAAAGAGTCCACAAAAGTGACTGTATGTAGCAGAACTCAAATATATATTATAATGATATAGTGATACTAATATTATATATTATATAATAATACATTAATACTATAGACTTATAATGATTAGTTATTATGAATCATGATTAGTATAACTATATAATAGTATCAGTATTAGACTATTAGTAATATAGTATAGCTATATATTAGTAATATTAGTTATAGTGATTTAGTATAAGATATAACTATATTAGTATAAGTATAACTATAGTCTATATTAGACTATTAGTATTTTTTTTTTATACCATATTAGAGTCTAGAGTCTAGAGTCTAGACTATTAATATAATACTTGTATTAGTATAAATATTACTATTAGTATAAAATTATAAATATTAGTATTAGTTAATAATTACTTAATGGTGAGTTAGTGATATGATTAGGTTAAATGAAAATTATATAATTAGTATATATAAATTATAAAATATATATTTTTTTTAATTTTCATTCAGTCTGGTCCGGTCTGGTCCGGTTCGGGGTGAAAAACCCCTGGACCGTGGACTGGACCGAATGAATTTGGTCAAATTTGGACCAAGACCGACCGGTCAGTTTTTCTGGTCCGGACCGTCTGATTCTCACCCCTACACATAAACACTGGAGTTAGAGAACAAATAGGACTAGAGTCATCCCTGGGGTCCCCCAGTTCAGAAAAGGGAACAATATCTCCGGACGCTTTGCAAGCCAAGTATAAATCTGACCTAATTGATGGCTCGTTGTTTGAGAGTGCCTCATCTTTAGAAATAGTCTCCTATTCTTCTTCCACCGTACATAGAACCCTGGAAGGGATCTCAGTTGTTGCCATCATGAGTGGTCCCTTGCAAGAGGGTCCTGGGCCCTAGGTTGCTGCCACCGTTGAGTGAGGATCATGGGTCTTGGAGGGAGCCTCTAGAGGTTGTGAGAGTTGGAGTCCAGTGGGGGCTTCGACATGAGACAGCCCAGGTGAGGCTTCCACCTCATCGCGGCTGTTTACTCCCTCCAAGGCTGAGAGATGGTCCAAGTTACAAACTGTGGGGACGCCTGAGGAGGATGGCCCACTCTATGTCGACGACGAGCTTCCGATGGCTTGAGAATAGGTGGCAACTTCATTTTGGGCCAACCCTAAGAGCGTTGTCGCCACCGTGTCCTTTAGGAGCTCTTTGTTTGGGCCACTAGGGTCATAGGGGGTCGTCGGCGTTTTCTGTGATGCTGGAGGGGTAGTTGACGTGGTGGCCAGTGGGTTTGGGGCTCTCGAGCCCGAGGTGGATGAGACTCGGGCCAGAGATGAGTTCGTTGCCCACCAAACAAAGTTGGTGGGCCTAATCGATTCTCCACACTTTGCAGGCCCAACCTGTGTTGGTGGATGAGAGTCAAGCCCCTTTTTGCTTAGGCCTCGTCTAGCGGGCGCTCCACAGCCTCTACCTAAAGTCTCCATAGCCCTTACCAAATTCACCTCGGGCTCTCTCTTCTTCGCAGGCTCCTCATTTTGCACAAGCCCACTGCCTTGGCCCATAACCTCTCGTAAGCCCAAGTCCACTTTCCTCATCAGTGCAAAGATCTCCTTAGATATGCCTGACAAATGGCCTCTGACAGCCCACAACGCCCCTTCTAAATCTCCCATTGTTGCACCAGAAACAGAGGCTCCCCTACCACCCATGTCAGAGGTAGGCTTGCTGTTGTGATTTCCTTCATTGCCAAGCCGTGTATCCTTCACCTGAGCCCTGTCGGCCACCACGGCAGAGTCATTCCTTGTCGGCAAACTCAGAACCGAGGTGTAGGTGGCGCCTTTGGAGGGTAGAAATCTCTCTGCCTCCATGTCCCTAGCTGTCTTCCTTCCCTTTTGGAAGCTAGCAATTTTTCCGAGGTGGTAAGCAAAATCCTCCCAACCACTGCCCTTCAAGCCTTTAGGGACAATCCCATCCACAAGTTGCCAAGTGTAAGTAGGGCTGTAAAAATAAACCGGAGAGCCGGAAAACCGGCTTGGACCGGTTGGTTCGGTCCGGGACCCGTTCTTTCATTTTAAAAACTAGTCATAACCGGTTTGGTCTCGGTTTTATGTTTTCTAGGACCGGATCTGACCGGTTCGCATATTTTTATATTTTTAATATTATATATAATTTTTATAAATTATAATTATATATGAAATAATGTTATATTATAATATATAACAGAAAATTTTAATTTTAATTTTAAACATGAACATTTATTTGATCATATGTTTTAAATATAAAATATATATTAATTACATTTTATGGCTTAATAAATTCTCAACATATTCCTTTTGATAAATATATTAATAATACTAATATACATTAGTATATTAATTACTATATTATCACTAACATATAGTGATATTACTCTACCAATAGTATTACTATATACTAACTATATACTAATAGTATTAGTGTATTACTAATATCTATATATATTAATATATATAAGTATAAGAGATTAGAGATTTAATATATATTAAAAACTGGAAAATCTGACCAAACCGGACCCGGTAAAACTGGAAGTACCGGTTTAGGAGGATAACCGGTGCGATATTGGTTTTTGAAAATGTTATACTGGTTCGATCCCAAAATTTGTCTAAAACTGGACCGGTTACACCCCCAAGTGTAAGAAACAACCCCTGGAGTTAACGTGTCGTTGAATGGTGCGGACTTCATTCCCCATCCTTGTTTGCATGAAGAAATTTTCACGTCGACAAGAGGCTAACTCTTCTTCCACCATCTGTACCACCCATGTAGCCAATGCCCTACTTAAGACGATAAACGTAGCCATTCTTCTACTTCTTTCAGTGATGCGAACACTACTACCACCCTCCAACAAGAATGCGAAAGATTCTTCAATCGTAAACGCCTTTCACCCTCCATGTGGTGAAAGCAAAGATGACTCACTCAAGGGTGAGACAGCACTAGATTCTTCATCATTACGTTCAACCACAACATTACCTTGCTGGGGCTTATTTGATACTCTGTTGGATACTTGCCAGAAAAGGGTTTCTTATATGGGATTGTGTGTGTGCATGAAAACTCGTGGAAATATTTTTATAGGAGAAATGCTAGACGTACAAAGAGAATTACAAATGTCTACTTACAAACTGACGTATTTTAATATGGTACGTCAGATTGTAATTGTTTTTATTATAAAGTAGATTTGACACATCAAGCTGTTACTTTGTAAGCTTCATTTTTGTAATATTCTTTGTAGGCCAAACATTTCTCGTATATTGACACATATACTTAGGTACCATGAGCTGCTATCTGTGTTTTTTTTTTTTTAAATTTTTGTCCAAGACCATATTTGATGCTGTTATGCATATAATTAATTGAATTTCTTTCACTGTTGTTTGTAGTGCAATGAGGTTGTTGTTATCATCTTTTGTTCCTTGGAATTTTATCATTCTAATAGTTAATTTATTTGCATTATAGCGGGTCCTTGGCATTGTAATATCATATACTTTTCATAGTCTCGGCAGATGTCTGCTGTTTTTGATCATCATCCTCTTGTTTTCTCTTGAACAGATTACCTTGTTGATGAGGGCACAGAGTGCAATTCTACATCAGATTTACTATTAGAACGTAATCGTGAGCAGAGCTTAGTTGATCTTTTGGTTCCTTCTTTGGTGTTACTGATCAACCTTTTGCAAAAATTACAGGTATGTCTTTTAAGAATCTGGCTTCTTAATTATGCACAGCTCCCTTATCTACTGTGGCCGTTTTAGGAATTTTCATTTCTTAGCATACATTTAATATTATTTCCTAGCAGTTCTTATTTGGAGGACTCCTTACCTAATTTGCCTAGCCATTGGGACAGCCCTGCATGTGACATAGGTAGTTCAAAACCAATTTAACAAGCTTTGTTAAGTGGAAACTTCTCTTAATTCTGGCCTCTAAGATGGAGCCATTTTTTTTAAAAAATAATCGTGGAACTGTTTGACTATCCTTATGTGTTGAAATTTAAAGGTTACATGAACCCAACACCTAGAACGCAAGTCGTTGAGTGAAATTGGCTCTACATAACATAAATAGACTAAGCTCTTTTCGTCTGATAACCTCTAGGATTTAAGCACTGTCCTCGCTCTAGAGCAGGTAAGTTTATATGGTGCTGCAAGAAAAGGTGTTTATGTGAGAATGTTGCAACAGAAATGGGTGACTGATGAAATTGTAGACCTGTTCAGATGCCGGGCAGTTGGTTTTTCATAATAATTAACCGAGAAGTTTAGGGTGTCTGCGTGGTCAGTTGCTGTCAAGTTCCGAGGAGCGTGCTGATAATGAACCTTTTTCCTCAGTAATCTTATTTAATGTTGCATGCATGGGATTTTCTATCCAGATCAAGGAGTGTGGAGGATTTCCAGTATTTGGTGTATAATAATATTCTTGTTCAGTGCATGAGATTGGCCCCTTTCTTTTGATATCGTCTTTATCTTTGGTCTGCCACTATTCTTTGTTCTAATGATTCACTGGGTGTAAGGTGCCAATATTCTTCAGACATGTAATACTTCAAGACTGCCATTGTGGCTACATAAGAATTGGCCTGGCTGATATGAGACTAGTACTTAATAGTTTTTATTGTATTTCTTCTTGTATAATCATCTTATTATCTTTCAGGAAAAAGGAAATTTCTTCTGGTACAATTGACTTTTCTGTTGTAATATTATGACTTTCATGACGTTCTCTACCTATACCAAAGTTGTGTTTGAATAGAATTTGTTTCGTTGCCATGCCTATAGGAAGCTAAGGAGCAACACCGAAATGCAAAACTAATGAATGCCCTTTTACGATTGCATCGAGAAGTAAGGTAATTTGGATTTTCCTTCTGTTTGCATTTGAGAGCTGTGGCGATGTTGTCTGTATATGATTTAGTTTTTATTTTTTACTTTGTAGTCCAAGGCTAGCTGCATGTGCAGCAGACCTGTCCTCTCCTTATCCGGATTCTGCACTTGGTTTTGGAGCCGTGTGCCATCTGATTGTGTCGGCACTTGCTTCTTGGCCAGTATGTGGTTGGACTCCTGGCCTTTTCCATTCCTTGCTTGCCAGTGTTCATGCTGCTTCTTTCCTGGCCTTGGGCCCAAAAGAAACGTCCAGTTTGCTGTGTCTTTTGGTATGCAAGTTTTCCATTCTCATATAATGTCATTGATGCTATGATTATAAGTACGCAATGATTTTTTTACGTTGTCTTCTTGTTGACTGGATGAGCTTGAGTGTTTTTTATTCTCCATTCTGGTTCTGTTTTTTAGCTGATATGTTTCATATGCTTTTTCCTGCATTGTCAATTCGTTGACTGGCATTTTGTGATGGTTGACTAGTTTTATTCTTAAATCTCTTTTGTATTGCAAGAATGATTTATTTCCTGAAGAAGGTATCTGGCTTTGGAAAAATGGGACGCCCTTGTTGTGTGCATTTAGAACATTGGCCATTGGGACTTTATTGGGGCCTCGGAAGGAGAGACAGGTCAACTGGTATCTAGAACCGGGACATGTTGAAAAGCTGCTTAGCCAATTGACACCACAGCTTGACAAACTTGCCCAAATTATCCAACAATATGCTATATCTGTATGTCACTTTCCTCTGGATTAGTTTTTTCTCTCCTCTGACACTGTTGACAAAGGGTGGAATTGGATTCGGGGTTCTGTTTTTAATTCTTTTTTTTAATAGGCATTGGTGGTCATTCAAGATATGCTACGTGTTTTAATAATTCGCATCGCTTGCCAAAATGCTGAGAATGCTTGTGTACTTTTGCGACCCATATTCTCATGGACTCGTGCTTGTGTTTCTGATTCCTCTTCTCCATCGGACATGGATGCTTACAAGGTGAAGATTATCTTTCACATTACAGTCGTGTTTATCTAGCCTGGTACTTCTACTTGTAATTCTTTTTTCCCAATTTTCAGGTTTACAAATTTCTTGATTTTCTTGCTGGCTTAATGGAGCATCCCTGTGGCAAGGTTTTCTAATCTTTCACTAGTTTTATTGTTATTTTTTTACTATATATGGGGTTTTTTTATCCTGTGTTGGGTTCACTCACAATCACATTCTTTTGCAGGCTCTATGCTTGAAGGAAGGTGCTGTTCAGATGCTCACACAAGTGTTGGAGAGGGTTTTTGATTCCATTGATTTGGACACAAAACATATTCCAGACAGTAAATATTCAACTAAATGTGGGTTTACTTTGATTAGTTGGTGCATCCCTGCATTCAAGTTCATCTCACTACTTTGTAATGCACGAACACCCAGGCAATACCCGGGCAGACCCAATTTGTAAGTAGTAATGTGTTTTATATTCTTTTTTTTTTTCTTTTGTATATTTGGTGAATCTAACCATATAAATTTTAAACTTATTGATGGGTTTGTCAGGTGCAATTTTGAAACCTTGAGTGCTGAAGACTTTTTACTAATTTTACGTTATGTCCTCAAGTTTTGTATGGTAACTACTTGTTCCTTTCATATAAATGAAGCTCATTTTTCTAAGTTCGTGCTGCTATATATATGTTGTAAATTATTTTATAGAAGTTTGTGTTGTAAAATGCTTTTCTTTTGATTGTAAAATGTCAAAGATCACTATCAGTCATTGGATGTTTGATTGTTTCCAGGTCCTACCGGTTGGAAAAGAGTTACTTGCATGTCTTGCAGCCTTTGGTGAATTGGGTTCTTGCAGTGAAGGTCGAAGTGCTCTAGCGGCTATTTCCTTCCATATTCAATCTGATTTTCAGGAACTCGAATTAGGGAGAGGAGATGAAAGGGATGGCAAAGATAATCTTCTTAGTGAATTTGAGTGGAGAAGGCACCCCCCTATGCTAAGCTGCTGGAAAAAGTTGTTAACATCAGTCGATACCAAAGATGGTTTGTCAACGGATGCAATAGAGGCTGTTGACGCTTTGTTTTTGAGTGCTGTGCGCTTTTGCATTGATGGGAAAAGGTGAGTTCTTTTATGCATTATGAGGAGAGGTGGTTTTGAGTGTTTGTCTATAGACTTGGATTTACGTTGACAAAAGGTTTATCGCCACCACTTTGTTGCTTGCATTTATATTCATTAATTTGTCATTTTGGTGACCTTAATATTGTTTGCTTGCCCTCTTTCTTCTGTATTTATTAGCAATTTTTATTAGTCAACCTAAGAAAGATGTTATGTTCTGTGCAATATTCTTCACGGCCCAAACTTCAAGTTTTGTAGTGATTAGTTTTCATACATTTGATTTGTTGGGTTGTAGACAGTGACTTGCAAATCTATAGCTATGTAATTGTAAGTTGTTAGTGGGCTCATCGGTGTGTAGCATGTAAAAGCTACCATTGTTCGTGGTTGCTTGTAGGGGTAAATCAGTCCGGTCCGGGAGAGTGGGGGTGATGGACCTTCATTTTCCCAAACACCCATAGGGACCGGACCGGATCAGTAGCTATCGGTCCAGTCGGTCCGGCCCAATTATTTTGTTATTTTGTTTAATTTTTTTTTACAATTAAATTAATAAATAAATTATTTAAATTACTAAAATTAAAATTAAGTGAATTATTAATGTGGATTATATAACTAACTCATTAAAAAAATATTTAATTATAATTATATTTATGATGTCGATAGTTACTACTTACTAACTTATACTTTACTCTTTAGAATGCATAATTATTAATAATGTCATACATTTTATATATGGTTAATGAATATTAAATAATTTCATTGTACATAGATTATTTATGCTTGCTTGCAACTTAGGTATTTAAAAAAAATCACCTAATTACTTTAATTAAGTGTAAATTGTAGAGTATGTATGAATGTATGATGTATTAACTATTGACATATAATGACATAAATTATCACATGATTTATGATTTATTATTAATTGATAGCATATATTATTTTATATTTTATATGATCAATGATAATAAATTAGATGAAAATTACATCATTAACTTATATAATTACTATATAAAAATAATATATTAAATTATTAAAAATATTAAAAAAAATATATATAGGGGTTCAGTCCGGTCTGATCCAACCGACTAGTACAATATTCAGTCCGGTTCGGTCCGGTCTGGACCAAATTTTGTACACCCCTAGTTGCTTGAGTTCTTTATCAAACTAGTGTCATGAAATTTTTTTCATAGCCTGCCATATAGCCTACCAATGCCATTTATAGCATATCGTAGGTATGGGATTCAAACTATGGGAAGGATTGTTGGTTGAGAAAGGTTACTGCTTCTTGTGTTGTTGTGCACGTGTTTATGCATGTAACCTTCCTGTGGGATAGAAAATTACGTAGCATGAAGTTATTAGCTGTTATATCCAGTACTTCAGAGCATAATTAACGTCAGGGGTATATACATAGACAATCAACTGTTTGGAGGTGTATATTGCATTATAAACTGAAGCAGTGGGGTTTTGAAGATGAATTTATGGCATTACTCACAACAATAGAGGCTGGATATGCACAATCCAATCCATCCCTTAATTCGGCTAAAAAAAGAGAGAGAACTCTAGAGGCTTATGTGGGCCATGAAAGATGAAGGTGGGGAGAACTGGAGAAGAGCTCTAACTGGGGGCGTCTCAAGGGGGAGGGGTAAGATGGTTGATTTTTTTTTTTTTTTTATAAGAGGTAAGATGGTTGCTTTATGAAGCCAAAAATAATATCATGAAAAATAAAGGAGCAATGAGTATAATAAACGGCTCCAAGTTAGAAACTTTACTTCGTCAATGGAAGGGTGATATTATTTACTTACATGAGACCAAATTGGAATTCATCACAAGGGAATTAGTTCGGGGCTTATGAAGAGGTCAACATGTAGGATGGTTGTATTTGCCATCGAAAGGAGCATCTAGTGGCGTCCTAATTATGTTCGATAAAAAGATGGTGGAAAGGGTGGAGGAATATGTGTGTGAGTTCACTGTGGCTTGCTCTTGTAGAAGACGGTTTCCAATGGGCATTCACTGGAATTTATGGCCCTAATGTTGATTCGGAGAGAAGGTCATTGTGGGAAGAATTGGCAGGACATCTTAGTTGGTGGGAGTTACCAAGCTGCATAGGGGGCACTTCAATGTAACTCGCTTCCCGAATGAAAGATCGGGTGTGTCCCACATCATTCCTGCCATGTGGGAATTTTCTGATTTCATTTCTAATTTCATTTGAGGAAGATAAAGTCGGTAAAGAAATCCGTGGCATGGCTATTGACAAGGCCTTGGGCCCTGACAGTTTTACCATGGGTTTCTTCCAAGCTTGTTGGGAAGTGATCAAGGGAGACCTTATGTGGGCCTTCCAAGATTTTCATACTAATGCTAGATTTGAAAAAAATCTTAATGCTACTTTCCTAGCACACGTTCCCAAAAAGACGGGGTCTGTGGATGTTAGAGGCTACTGTCCCATTAGCCTTGTGAAGGGGGTTTCTAAGATCCTTTCTAAAGTGTTAGTGAATCGATTGAGTATGGTGATGGAAAAGTTAATTTTGAAGCCGCAAAACGCATTTGTCAAAGGTAGACAAATCCTAGATTCGGTCTTAATTGCAAATGAAGTTTTGGATGAACGACTCAAATCTTGAGAACCCAATTTACTTTGCAAATTAGACATGTAGAAAGCCTATGATCACGTCAATTGGAAGTTCCTACTTTATTTACTTACAAGATGTGACTTTGGGGATAAATGACAAATGGGTAGAGTTTTGCATCTCTATAGTTCGATTCTCTATCTTGGTGAATGGCTCACAGGTGGGTTTCTTTGACTCCTCCCGTGGTTTGAGACAGAGGGATCCGCTCTCTCCTTTACTTTTTTTTATTCGTCATGGAAGCTCTATGGTGATTATGGTTCCATCAATATTTCTCACCTACCTTTTGCTGACGATACTCTTATCTTCCTTGGAGCAAATCTCGGGCATATTGTGGTGGGCGACAACTAATTGGTCTGGTCTGTTTTTTGTTGGGGAGTAACTTGATGAAATTCAACCAAGCCCTGTTGGGTAAATGGTTGTAGAGGTATTGACATGAAAGGGGGGGCTGTAACGACCTGGGCCAATAATTCTTAAGTCAGAATATTGATTATTTTTATTGGGCCTAAATAATATTTAATGGGCCATATTGGATAAGCTCACGAATGATAAATTATTAAGGTTGATTAGGAGTTTTAATTAGGCTTAATAACTAGGTAAAATCCCATTTATTATTTATTGAACGAGTTAAGCTCATTTTAGAATTTAAATATCGGCCATTAGAAGTTTATTTCAATTTAAAATTATCACTGATTGAAGTCTTCTACACAGTTTTAGTCATTGTCAATCCTACATTGAATGAACTGCTAACTCATGTTTTCAAATTCAAACTCTCTTCTTAGATGATCACGATTGAGTGTTCAGCAGATTAGTATCACTACATGTATTAACTGAGTCCAATTCAAACTCGTCGGCACTCTCTCCCAAATCTCTCTATAAATACATCACTTCCGTGTGTTATTTGGGGAAAAAACCATAAAACTTCATAAGTGCAGCGGCCGAGCCCATAAAAGGAAATCAGCTGCACCCCGAAAATATCGGATTAGTGTTACAAGGTAAGCAGCTTGATCATAAATTAGGATTAACATATGTTAGCTAGTTATATATATTATTATTAAAGCCAGTTCATTGGAAGCCAGTGTTTATGTACTACGCAGTCATGATATTTGTAAGTACGCCATTCATTATGTTTCATTCTGCATATTATAGTTTATGTATGTATTATGCGTCTCATGCATCTCACGTTGCATAAAACACGTAAGTTTTCATAAGATCAAGTGTAAGATAAGTTCAGAGCAGTTAATCAGATGGCCGCTTAGATGCATGGTACCAATGCGATTTATGGGTGGATGTGAAAGCCACAGAGCTAAGCGTGCTCTACCATAGTATGCTAGAATACTATTAGTGTCTCCCCTTGCAGCCACGGGATGTGGGGCTGGTGCACAATCTTGCATACAGGGTTAAGTGTGTTGGCCAGCAAGATAAGTATGATAAGTCAGATAAGATATGGCAGACAAAAGCTCATTCAAAAGTAGCTTTTTTTTGTATGGATAACATCTCTGGACAAGATCCTCACCACAAATAATTTAAGGAAACGCCGAGCAATAGTGTTGGACTGGTGTTATATGTGTAAGAAGAATGGTGAATCGATCATTTGTTTTTATACTGCAAGGTGGCCAGGACCATGTGAGATGATTTTTTAGCGAGAATTGGCTTGTCATGGGTCATGCCTCTTAGATTGGTGGATTTCCTTGCAAGTTGGAGAGGTCTTCAAGGCAACTCACAAGTGGCAGCAATCTGGAGAATGGTTTCTATATGTATGTGTTGGTGTATTTGGCAAGAGAGAAATGATAGAAGCTTCGAAGACCATGAGAGAACAATGGATGAGCTTAAAGTTTTCTTTTTTAGAACTTTGTTCTTATGGGCGAGGGCGATTGTTCGTAATGGGCTGAATGCCCATGATCTTCTACTTTCGATTGTAAACTCTAATTAGGTTATTCTCATGTATACTCCTGATGTACTTGGGCTTTGCCTACTTCTATGAATACTACTTCTTAATTACCTATCAAAAATAAACCGAAGCAATGGTCATTGACAATTAGTTGATGGCCTCTGTTAGTTTATTATGCTAGGAACTTGCTGTTGATTTTAGTTTTAGGCTTTTAGCTTTGCTTGCTGTGTGATTTCTTCGTTTACTAGCTTTTTCAATCCTTTCTGCCGGAATGGCAAAATACTTGCTGATCTGAACTGGCTTGAGGATATATGTCACTTGTCTTCTGTATGAGCATAATTTATCACGTGTTATCTTTAGTTACTGCCACAAACTCTTCCTATAGTCTCAGATGGAGTAATATTTGATTGTACTTATTATTGTCATCTTTCCATACATTGATTCTCTGAAAATTGATTTGACTGGCTAGACTTACAGTGTGCTTGTTGGTTAGTTTGAACTTGGACAGTGTTGTTGCATTGAAATTCCTTTTTGGGCTTCCTGATGATATGCATGGGACTGATGGCTTTTCTGAAGAAAATATTAATTACATCCAAGAAATGATTACTTTATTGAATTCAAAGATCACTGCTGATGACCATGCAGCCACCTCTGACGTGGACACCTCTTTGTATCGGGTATAGTTAAATTTAAAATTAGCTTTGCTTACGTTCTTTACTTTTCCTCTTGGCTGCTTGTTTACTACCTGACTTCACCAATACCTTATCATTTTTTGTAGGCCACAGAGTCTGCTAAGACATTGTTGTTAATGTTGCAGAAGCCTACTGGTTCTGTTAAGGTGGATGATATTTTTTCTAGTAAAAATGTTCTTTTGTTGCCAAATTATGTTCATGGTTCATCAAAGATATATCGGATATCTGATGGCAGTGCTGAAAAGGATGATGATTATCTTTACCTAGGACTAGGAGACAAGTTCCCGTGGGAATGTCCTGATGATAGATCATCACAGACAGCTTTTCCTGGAAAGAGAAAAGTTTCTTCAGTGGACGGTCTGAGTAAACGTGCTAGAGGAGAAAATTCACCGGCTGAGCTTGTGGCCCAAGGTGCATTTCCACGGGGATTGGGACCGTCTAATGCCCCTTCTGGTTCTACTCGCAGGGACAACTTCAGGGGGCGGAAGCCAAATACCAGCAGGCCACCATCTATGCATGTGGATGACTATGTTGCAAGAGAAAGAAGTATAGATAATACTAGTAATTCTAATGTAATAGCTGTCCCACGAGTTGGATCTACTGGTGGAAGGCCGCCCTCAATACATGTGGATAAATTTATGGCCTTAGAAAGGGAACGCCAGAATCCAATGGCAACAATTGTTGGGGAGGCAGCAGCACTTGGGAAGAATGTAGGTCCTGAGAATGGCACAGATTTGGAGAAATTCAAGTCTAAGCAATTGAAAACAGAGCTAGATGATGAACTTCAGGGAATTGATATAGTTTTTGATGGAGAGGAGTCAGAATCTGATGACAAATTGCCCTTTCCTCAGCCAGACGATAATCTACAGCAGCCTGCCCCACTCATAGGGGAGCAAAGTTCTCCCCGCTCTATTGTTGAAGAGACAGAGAGTGATGTCAATGAAAATAGCCAATTTTCTCACCTGGGTACTACAATAGCATCTAATGTTGATGAAAATGCCCAAAGTGAGTTTTCTTCACTTATGTCAGTCTCGCGTCCTGAAATGCGATTGACTCGAGAACCAAGTGTTTCTTCAGATAAGAAGTATTTTGAGCAGTCCGATGAGACAAAAAATGTTTTTCCAGTTAAGATCTCAGGCAGGTTTGATTCTGCAGCAGCAACAGGTAGTTCTGGTTTTCCTGCCTCTGTTTACAATGGTTCGTCAGCATCATCTTTGCAATTGCCACTGGAGTCTAGGATGACTCCGCAAAAGATTTATGCAAATAACAATCCACAAATTCCTTTTAATGTGCCTGGGGCTATGGGATCTCAAGGACTTTATGACCAGAGATTTCCTCCAAATCAACCTCCTTTACCTCCAATGCCGCCACCTCCAACAATCTTGCCTGTTATATCTCAGACTTCTGATGTACTTCCTATTCAATCATCGCCATTTATTAACTCTGTAATGGATGTACAGCAGTCACTTCCTGGAGCCTTCCAAGTAAGAGAATTTCCGCCCCTCATTCACAAATTTTGCAGCAGCATTGCTGTCTACTGCTTTATTCTTAATCTGCATTTATGTAATTACATGTCCTTTTCTTCTTTTCAGGTTCAGTCAGATTACCTATCCACCTTTAACAACAGTTCAGCAACATTTTTATCTTCCCTTCCCATGCCAGATTCCAAGTATTCAAGGACTTCCATCCCTTCTCCCAGATCTGCTAGGCCGCCTCCACCACTTCCTCCTACACCACCTCCATATTCATCTAGCCCCTTTAATTTAGGATCTACTAAAACTTCTACCTCACCATCCTCACTATACAATCCAACAAGTGTTGGAACATCTTATCTACCACCTCCCTTGATGCCATCCGCAAGTTTCAGTCGACCAGCTTCGATCCCCATCACTCTTTATGGAAGCACAGCAAGTCAGCAGCTCGGCGAGAACCCACCAAGTATCTTGCAGAGTCTTGCCATCCCTCAGCCGTCGATTCCAACATTACATTCCATAGCCCAGTTGCAGCCATTACAACCCCCTCAGCTTCCACGTCCTCCACAGCCGCCTCAGCATCCTAGGCCATCGATTCAAGCTTCACAGCAGTTAGAACAAGGAGTGCCTTTGCAAAATCAAATTCACATGCAAGCGCATCCACTGCAGATGCTGAAACATTCACAAATGTCTCCCATCAATTCCTATTACCAATCTCAACAGCAGGAATTTTCACATGCACAACAGCAAGTGGAACTTGTTCAACAGCCAGTTTTACATGAGCAGGGGGATGTTGCAATCCACCAGCTACAAGATCCAGGAATGTCATTACATGAGTACTTCAAATCTCCAGAAGCTATTCAGGTATTTTTATGAATAATCCATGGGAAAGAATTCTACATATGTAGTTATTAGTATTGCTTTTGTTCATTCTAATCATTGCTAATCCCCTTTCATGGCAGTCTTTATTAAGCGATCGGGATAAACTCTGCCAGCTTCTGGAACAGCATCCTAAACTAATGCAGATGCTTCAGGTATATGGTTTTATTTCAATGATTTATGCTTCCCATCTTTTGGCTTTCTTCTACCATGGAAGTGTTCATTTCTCGTCACAACAAAAAAGATACAAGTATTAAATGTTAATCATGCTTAGGTTTTTCTCTTTTTACGACCCGTGTACATGGGCTATAACTATTGCTATCAATAAACGTTCTTGCTTACCTACTAAAAAAAACAAAAAAGATATAAGAATAATATAGTTCCTGTGTTAAACAATAACTTTATTTATACATAATTTAGGTCTGTTCTCCTAGTTATGTGTTCTTTGGTTGATAATTACAAGAGGAAGCCAAGGTTGGAAGTTTTCTCTCACCCAAAAAATTATGAATATTAGTTTCCCTTTTTTCCTAAGTTTCTGGTGTCATGCCACAGGACCATTTCCACCGTCGTTTCTAGTTCATTGCATTTTTTATTGGAGTATGAATTAGCCTTTTTGTATTTTCCGTTTTATGCACATTAACATTACATGTTTTGGTTTCTTTGGCAGTATGTTACTGTCATTCTTTTTTTCACTTCAGCTTAGGTTGGCCTTGAAAAGCCTCGACCCACACCTAGACATCTTTTTCATTTAAAAATCCTCACTTATGGTTTTACTGATCAAAAAATAAAATCTTCACTTATGGTGGTAGAAAACAATGGTTACATCAGAACACCTTGGGGGATACAAAAATATCATCAAAGCCCAAAACCAAGGTGTGGAAAAGCCTATATCCTCTCTGATCTATTCCAAAAGCAAAATTTGTTTACAATGCATGTAAGGAATTCTCGTTCTGTCGACTGGAAAGGCTCCTCGTACCTCTCTCGGCAACTCATCCCATTGATTGCAGTCTCGTGATACGTCACTCGCTCCCAATTTAGCCAAGTAATTCACCACTTGGTTCACTTCTCAAAAGACATGGCTGATGAGGATATCACAAAATCTTCCGACTATAGTGACTTGGTCCCATGGGTCCCGAAGAAACCATGGGATACAACCTTGTCCATTTAGCTAATCTACTACCACCCTAGAATCTGATTCCACCTCTATGGATAACAAGTCCTGCTGCCTGCACAACATTAAACCATCCAAGAGCCATCTTACCTCTGCCTTTGAGTTTGTCTGTCCCCTCCCCCCATAGAAGTGTGAGAAAGCCATCACAACGTGCCCTTCTCATTCCTCACTATCCCATTCCCTCCACGCATTCTATAGCTTCCAATGCAATAACCATCAACATTTGAGTTTAAATGGCCCATGCCAATGCAGCACCTTTATATGCTTGGTGTCCTCGCATCAATGAATGGAATTTCAAGCTGCTGTAGCCCTAAAATATCTGAGCTATGAAGGGACTTTATTTTCTTTTTATGACTAGCATATAACTGTCATTCTGATGCTTAAATTGGTGGCTTTTGTGGTTCAACAGGAAAGGTTGGGTCAGCTATAGCACACGGTAGAGGAATTAAAAGATGAGCTCTTACCTGTTGTGGGTATACTTCAGACCTGGAAACTACTGGTCCGAGTATGTATGAAGTCATTGCCCCAACAGTCATTGATGTTCTTTCGATCATGTCTAGTCTGCTAAATTTTGTCTCAGTAATGTACCATATACATGTATTCTTTCATCTTAATATTAATTAAATTGCCTCCGAATCATCTTATTTTCAATGGGAAAAGCTTTTCATGTATTTTGTCTACAGCTGAAGATGTGGCTTTTGACAAGAAAGGTGGAGGTACTAGTTGACAAATTTGTCTACTTGAAACGGGTTTATTTCGTAGATGTTTGTTGTTTTGAGATTGTAGAGAGCAACATTGCTATCATTAACTCGATGTATATAGAAAAACCTCATCACTTTCCGTTCGATGTGATTGACGCAGAAGTCAGTTTATTGACTCATGAGCCTTACTTAGTTCGTGAAGAATTGGGGATAGGTTGCGAATTTAATTAGAGTGAATGTTTGGCTTCATCCCCGAATTTGTGGACTTGTGTTGGTCTTGTTTTAGTGAATTTTACTTTGGCCTCTCTGTAAGAAAACGTAGTGCTCGTGATTGTGTTCTGGAGGAAGTACCAAAATTAAATAAATAAATTCCCCCCTCCCATCTATATTTCTTAAAAGAGTAAATAATTAATGTCGTCATTATTGCAAATGATATGAGAATATCTTTTGTGCTGTCAAAAATAAGAGATTCTAAATATAATTAGGAATTGCGTAAACGTCGCGTAATCGCTTTAAAAAAGAGCGTGGTTGACTATTAAAAAATTAATTTTTTTAATGTGGATTTTATATTTTATTCATTTCTTTCAAAATAATTATGTAATGTTTGCGTAATTCACAATTATAAATATCTATTTTCAAAAAATATATATCGGCTTTCTTCACTATTGATTGACTTACTCTCTGTCCAGAAGAAAAGATTGAGTTGCTCACTATCTCATAGAATCATGGTATTCACATCGTAAAATACAAGTTGCATGATCCCAGAAGCCCATGATCCGAGAGACTGTTCGTTACGAATTTAACAACCGACTAATGAGACATTCCTCCTTAAGGAACTTGTGAACGTGCCTTGCGCGCAATAAAATGTCGGCCATAAATGAAAACAGATAACACCTTTCTCCTCGGTCCTCCGTCGTATCATGAAATAATCTAACACAAGGAAGATATTGAAGACAGAAGAAAAAAGTATATGCAGGAAAATAAAAAATGCAACGACTTGATACCCAGAAGTCGTAAATATGCATGCTCCATCTAGCATCAGCACATTTAATCCAAATAAAAAATAACATAGGGTAGTTTTTATTATAAAAGCCTCGCACATTGATGCGACAGCTTACGATCATGACTAATCAGGAACTCCGATAGCTCATTCGATTTTTCTACGGATAAGTATTAACACACAAAATTGTCTGGAAAAAAGAAAAGTTAGAAGTGAGCTATTATGTAAAGAAAAGTTAGAATTTTAAGGAATTCTACAACATGGAAACTCATTTTTCGTAGGGAGGACGTCAAATAGTAAAATCTCAGGGATTGGAGGGTGGAAATCAAGAACCAATTAAGGGGAACCATATCAAGCGATGGTGCTTAATTTATTCTCAAATGTCTGCCATTGGAAGAAACTTTAAATGAGAGTCTCGAGGCTATTGCTTCCCTTATGACCCTCAATATCTCCGCCATTATCGCTGTGGCAAATCACCGACACCTCTTATCAGCCTACGGCGGGGGCCGTGATATTACACCATCTGTTGTCCTCAACGGCGCCAGAAAATCCCAACTTGTCATGCACTTGCATGTGCATGGGGGTGCAAATATACGCATTTCCAAGCCATTCCCCAATACAACCATGTGTCCTTGATCAACAGACGTAAACCCCTTCCACTCGTGTGCATTGGGCTGCATAAACGTTCCCAGTACCCCATCATATATCTCAGTTGTCACAAGAGCATTCTCTCCAACTGAACTCCACCGCCCCTCCCTCCTCTTCTCCTCCCAGTCAGAGAGAGAGAGAGAGAGAGAGGGCCTTTCATGAAGCATATGCAGTCTGAGGCAGTTGGTCATGATGGAGAGCGGATGGAAACCAAAAGTTGATCATATATCTCCAAATTGTCCACGTTGTGGTTCTTGCAACACAAAATTTTGCTACTACAACAACTACAGCTTGACACAACCAAGGTACTTTTGCAAGGGCTGTAGAAGGTATTGGACTAAAGGTGGATCCCTCAGGAATGTACCCGTCGGCGGCGGCTGCCGGAAAAACAGAAGGGGGAAGTCCTTAAGGTTATCCAGTACTGATGGTGTCCAGTCAAGAAGTTTGTCTAATGGGAATCTCCGACATGGTCCATTAATGGGGAATTCCTTATTGGTTGAGTCCACTAGCTCGTCACTGATGAACGATGGTTCACATATTGACCTTGCACTTGTTTATGCAAAGTTTTTAAATCAAAAGCCGGATTCCAAGACAGGGTTTGAGTTGCCGGAATTTCCTAGTGATTTCGATTCAAGATTGGAGTCTTTGAGTATATCAAACACTGATATGAGCTCGGGCACTCAATTAGTGGAAGAAAATTGTTTCTTTGAATGCCAGCTTACTCTTTCTCATGAACTTTCTGTTGAAAGTTTTCCAAGTGCCAATAACCAGATGTACTTTTGTGGATCAGCTTCCCCTATTCAGAAGCATGATCAAGCTGATAGAACTGAACAATCTATGAAGTATAACACAAGCAATTATGGGTTGCCACCGTTGCCAGGAGAAGACATTATAGCCTCTGATCAAGAAGTAGTGTGGTCGAGTTCTCAAATGATGTTGAATCATAACTTTGAAGCAGCACAACTGCCAGGGCTCGGATCCGGAGCACAAGACCCAAATCCAATGATTTCTAATTGGATCAGCCCGTTCGATTTGTAAAGTGATCATGCAACTTTCTCGCGGATATGAGGAATATGATTTTCATCGTTGTTATCTTATTTTACATTACTCTATAGTTATAATTATGTCTAGATATAGGATGGGAAAACCACAAACCACCGTACTGAAATAATCCATAAAGGTAAGACAATCTTATAGCCAAGTTCCTTATCTATTCGCAAAGTGGTAGTACACGAAGTTACATATATTTGATTATTTTCTCTCAAAAGTCGAGTACTGGATAATGTATGCCTTTTTTCCCCTTCTTTTTCATTTTGGAAGTGTTTATTATATACGTGGGTCTAATCGTTAATAACAGTACAATATATTTGTAATTATGAAGGCATAAACAATCTCATTTATTATTTCATCGATCTAATTAATTAGAGATCTTTCCAAGTAATATTGTGTTATAAATAGTGACAACTAGTTAGAACTATACACATGTCAAGTGGAGAAAAAGGAAGCAGTTAAAGACTGAAGTGCTAAGGTAGAGGGTTGCAGTTTTCTGTTATGCTTGTATACTCTATAAAAGCAGTTCTCTGTGAGTCATAATGTAATGCAATACAATTGATGCAAGGAAAGAAAAATATAGGAGAGCAAGAGAAAAAGAACTCGAGAGAGGGAGACATTTTCTCATCAAGAGAGGAAGTGATCTGTGAGAGTTGTGTATGCTTGAAACAAACTGTATTGATAAACTTCATCAATAAACACATAAGGCTTCTAGCTATTCCTGCCATGGATGTAGATCAATAGGATCGAACCACATAATGATCTTGTGTTCTTTGTGACTTTCTTTATTACTTGTATTTCATTTGTGAGTTTCTTGGCAAGTTTTGGTAGAATAATTCTATTCTAGCATTAGAAACATAAGAAGACAAAAGTTCAACAAGTGGCATCAAGAGCCAGGTTCGATGGGGACTACCAAGTTTGATGTTGAGAAGTTCACAGGGAAAAATGATTTTGGCCTATGGAGATTAAAATGAAGGCACTACTGGTTCAGCTGGGACTCCACGATGTAATTCTTGGAGAAAAGAAACTGAGTTCTTTATCAAAAAAGGAGAATGCACAAGTTCTGCAGAAGGCTCATAGCACCATAATTCTTTCTCTTGGAGACAAAGTCTTTAGGGAAGTTGCTCAAGAAGATACTGCGGCTGGAGTTTGGTTAAAACTCGAGAACTTATACATGACAAAATCTCTGGCAAACAGACTCCATAAGAAGATAAGGCTCTACACCTTCAAGATGACACTAGGTATGGCTATGGAAGATCACCTCGATGAGTTTAATAAGATCATCTTGGATCTTGCAAACATAGACATAGCAATAGAAGATGAGGATCAAGCAATTCTATTACTGAGTTCCTTAGATTCCTCATATATGAACCTTAAAGAAACTATGATGTATGGGTGATAAAGTCTGTCACTTGAAGAGGTTCAATCTGTCTTGCATTCAAGGGAGTTACAAAACAAAAGTGAAATTAAAACAGAAACTGGAGAAGGGCCAGTTGTAAGGGGCGGGCCAGTTGTAAAGGGCAGGCCAGATAAAAGAAACTACAAGGGGAAGAACAATAAAACAAGATCAAAATCGGGAGGAAAACAATTAAAATGTTTCCTCTGCCACATGGAAGGACATTTTAAAAGGGATTGTCCAGAAAAGAGACAAAGTATGGGAAACAAGTCTAAGGAGGAGGGAGATGCAGCTGTGGTCTTTGATGGGTAAGAAAGTGCTGAAGTACTGAATGTTTCAGAAGTGGATTCAAGAAAGGAATGGATTCTAGACTCAGGATGCTCATTCCATATGTGCCCCACTAAATCTTGGTTTGAAACCTTCAGTGAACTTGATGGAGGACATGTGATTCTTGGGAATAATAAATCCTGTAAAATTTTGGGAATTGGGACAGTAAGATTGAAGATGCATGATGGTATGGAAAGGCTACTCAGGGAAGTAAGATACATACCTGAGCTGAAGAGGAATTTGATTTCTCTGGGGATATAAGATTGATCAGGCTGTTTTTTTAAATCTGAAGCTGGGATTTTAAGGGTTCCAAAGGGGTCCCTTACTGTGATGAAGGGTATTATAAAAAATGGGCTTTACACACTGGTTGCGAAGACAGTAACTGGTGAAGCCTCTTTAGTCCAAAAACAAATGGAAGACAAGGTTTTGTTATGGCACAGAAGGCTAGGACATGTCAGCCAACAAGGTATACAAAAACTGAAGAAACAAGGCCTATTAAAGGATGAAAAGCTTGGGGAATTACCTTTATGTGAAGACTGCATTCTTGGGAAATCAACAAGGGTCAGCTTCAAGATAGCAACTCATAAAACCAAGCAGATTTTAGACTACATTCACTCTGATCTATGGGGACCTGCAACAGTGACTTCACATGGTGAAGCAAGATATTTTTTAACCATTATTGATGACTATTCTAGAAAAGTATGGCTATACATTCTAAAGAATAAAAGTAATACTTTTTCTAAGTTCAAAGAATGGAAAAGTCTAGTAGAAAACCAAGTGGGCAGAAAAGTTAAATGGTTGAGAATAGATAATGGCTTAGAATACCTATCTAATGATTTTAATGATTTCTGTAAGAAAGAGGGCATGGCCAGACATAAAACAGTGAGACACACTCCTTAACAAATGGTTTAGCAGAGAGAATGAATAGAACCATTTTGGAAAGGGTGAGGTGCATGCTTGCAACATCAGGATTACCAAAGATTTTTTGGGTTGAGGCTGCTGTTCAGCAGTGCATCTAATTAACAGATGCCCATCTTCAGCCTTGAACTTCAAAACTCCTAAAGAGATGTGGTTTGGAAAACCATCAGGTTATGAACACTTAAGCGTGTTTGGATGTGTAGCATATGCACACTCCAAAACAGACAAGTTGAAACCTCGAGCATTCAAGTGCATATTTGTGGGGTATCCAGAAGGTGTCAAGGGTTATAAACTATGGGTAAATGAACCTGAGAGGCAAATGTGTATTATAAGTAGAGATGTAACCTTTAATGAGGAGCAAATGGTTGGACAGAAAAACAATAAGAAGTGTCAATCCATCTCCATTGATATGCACCTTGAGGTGGAGCAATCAAATGGTATACCATGCCATCAGGAAACTTAGGTCAGAAAAGCTGAGGACACAGATTCTGAGGTTAAAACACAAGGTGGAGAATACTCATACAGACTAGCTAGAGACAGAGAAAGGAGAATTATAAAACCTCCACAGAGGTATGGGCAAGCTGAGTTAACAGCCTTTGCCCTTACTATTGCAAATGAAATAATTGAGCAAGAGCCAATATCATTTTAGGAAGCCATGACTAGTAAAGAGGCTTATAAATGGATTCTTGCAATGCAAGAAGAAATGGAGTCTCTAAACAAAAATAAAACATGGGAAATGGTTCAAAAACCAATAAATCAGAAGCTAATTGGATCAAAATGGATCTATAAAAGAAAAGAAGGCATACCAGGGGTTGAATTACCTAGATACAAAGCTAGATTAGTAGCTAAAGGGTTCACACAGAGAGAAGGCGTGAACTACAATGAAATTTTCTCTCCTATGGTAAAGCCATAGCTCAATAAGGTTGTTGCTCTCTTTTGTGGCTCACTAGGATATGCATTTGGAATAGCTGGATGTTAAAACATCTTTCTTACATGGGGAACTAGAAGAAGTGATATACATGCAGCCACCAGAAGGGTTCATGACTGAAACCACAAAGGACCAAGTTTGCTTACTCAAAAAATCACTCTATGGACTTAAACAGTCCCCAAGATAGTAGTGTAAAAGGTTTGACTCCTACATTATTTAAAATGGTTTCAATAGAAGCAACTATGACAGCTGTGTATATTACAAGCCACATGAAGAAAATTCAGTATACTTACTACAATATGTGGACGACATGCTCATAGCATGTAAGGATAAAAATTAGATTGATAAAGTCAAATACATACTCGAGTCAGAATTTGAAATGAAAAACTTAGGTCTTGACAAAAGGATATTGGGAATGGAGATAGTAAGGGAAAGGGAAAATGGGCTTTTCTACCTATCTCAAAAGTCATACATTTCAAAAGTTATTAACAAGTTTGGAATAGATCAAGCAAAAACAGTGAACACCCCAATTAGACAACATACAAAACTGTCAATTTCTCAAATACCAGAAACAAATGAAGAGAAAGATCCCTACTGAAGACAATCCCTTCGACATGATGACAAAATCTCTACCTACAATCAAGTTTAGATACTGTCTAAGCTTGATTCACATGGGAAATTGTTAAAGTACCCACTAGGGGGAACAAGCAGGAACGTCTAAGAAGGAGAAGACATCTTGCAAGTTCAAAATGCTTGTCAAGGTATAGATTTGTTATAAATAGTGACAACCAGTTAGAACTCTACACATGTCAAGTGGAAAAAAAGGAAGCAGTCAAAGACTCAAGTGCTGAGGTGGAGGGCTGCTATTTTCTGTTATGCTCGTATACTCTATAGAAGCAGTTCTCTGTGAGTCATAATGTAATGCAATATAATTGATGTAAGGAAAGAAAAATACAGTAGAGCAAGAGAAAAAGAACTCGAGAGAGGGAGACATTTTATCATCAAGAGAGGAAGTGATATGTGAGAGTTGTATATGCTTGAAACAAACTGTATTGATAAACTTCATCAATAAACACATAAGGCTTTTAGCTGTTCCTGTCGTGGATGTAGATCAATAGGATTAAACCACGTAATGATCTTGTATTCTTTGTGACTTTCTTTATTACTTGTGTTTCATTTGCGAGTTTCTTGGCAAGTCTTCATAGAATAATTCTGTTCTAGCTTCAGAAACATAAGAAGACAAAAGTTCAAAATATTGAACAATTAATAGAAAATAATTTGAAAAGTAAGGAATGCATTTAATACCTTTCGGATCAGTAATTTGTTCTCCATTAATCCTCAGTAATTCAATTGATTTAGATTATAAGCTCAAACCTTCAACACCTTAAGTAATTAGTAGCTAACTTTGAATATATTTTCTCTCTCGAAATTTGATTATACTCTATATTCAGAACTGATGGAAGAGTCTGATCACATCAGTGATATCTTCGTCATTTTTGCAGGGCAAGAATGTCAAGAATGCAGCAACTTCGACAGCTCTTGGCCGCACATTAATTGCTTAGACTCCCAAAGGTATACTAGTATAATATATAGGTTGTGGGATTGCCATTGTTTTCACGTTAGAAGGTGGGGCCGGGTAATGAGTTTATCTTCAATATAACACGAGGAACAATTACAAATGGAAAATACAGGAAGATCCAATTCAACCACAGACATGCATGCACCGCATTTCTTTAATTCATGCACCCATTACATCCTATCATTCAACTATTTTAGGCGCAATTGATAGAAAGAAAAGCACCGAAACCGCAGGTGGCGGTAAACCCTCCTATATAAAGAATAATACTATTTAAAAGTCTTAATTTATACTACATACCATCTATATGATATAATTTGATTTATAAGATTTAAATTTTAAATCAAATTATGATACGTAAATAATATATATTGTAAATAATTTTAAATAAATTATTCACAGATTATATATTAAAGTCGATGCACGCCTATATACATGGATTTGTGGAATATACGTTCTTCAAAATTGACGGTAGAAGAAGTGATCGGACTAGCTACCGACTGCATACCAAAGGGTGCAACTTGCAAGAATCGTACAATTAACAGTCGTTGGTCGGAAGGAATTAGTTTCTATATTAATTAATATGCTGGTCAAAATGTATTATTAATTTCGTTTGTTTTCAAAAAATATTTCATTTCATTTCATCTCGTCTCATTATAATAATTTTTTTAATTTTTAATATAAAATAAAATAAATAATTCAATTTTTTTAAATTTTAAAATAAAAATAATATTAAAAAATATATTTTAACAATACTTTATTTAATTTTTTAACTTTAATCTTAACTCATCTCATCTCATATCTAAAAACAAATAATGCAAAAATACTTTGAAAAAAACACCTAGCTAGTCTGCATGGCTTGGTATTATGTATTGAAAGTTTATATGTTCAGTGACTATTTATCATTCTATATCTTATATTTTATAAAAAATATTTTAATATTCTATATCTTATGAAAGAATTATATATATAGAGTGTGTAATATTGTCAACATGAGTTACTGGTTTGTTATGTATTTTGTTTATTGTATTCTTGTGGACCTGCCTTTTTTATATATTATATATTATTCATTTCAAAAGCTAGCATTCAAAAATAAAAGCGAAAACATTATATTAAAAGTAGTAATTAATTAATTGGCTACTCGATCGTTGAACTTTACAGAATGATATGGACCACGTGTTTAGGGCCGGATCGGACCACCTGATGGAACCACGTACGAACTCATCATGTTCAGCCTTGAAAAAGTTTGAGAGCTTTTGTTTCGGTCTTTAATTAATTACTATTGGTAGGAAAATTCAAAGACATATTAAAATATTGGGTTGATCGGGTTGGCAAAATTGGGTTAAAATTAAATTAAAATATACAATGCATGATCCCGTAAAATTAGCACATGATATTCCAAGAAAACAATTCCCAAATAATCTTTGCATTGACGCATGATCTCGATCGGGTAAAAGGCTCTAAAAGTTTGATCAAATTCAATCTTTGAATCACAATTAAAACTTGAAAAGCACATGACCACTAAATTAATCAAAAGGTTTGAATTAAAATATATATATATAGTAGATGTACTTTAATTAATTTCTCTCTATATTAAATGGATATTAGCATAACATTTCAACAGATCATCAATATATATCGCTCATGATCTTATATATATATCATATAATATATTAATTAAATTACCTACCTAATTTGACATCGATTGGTAGCCCCTAATTTATCCGGTACAAATTAATTAAAATACCAAACATATATGGCTTAGATTGATTCATTCGAGATGTGGGAGGAGTTAGGCGGCCACGTACTCATGGTCACCACATCATGATCAGGATTGATCTTACATATATACAGCGACTAGACTAATGTCTCGTTTGGTTATACAATCTATCTCAATTCATCTCATCAATCATTATAATTTTTTTAAATTTTCACATAAAATACAATAAATAATTTAAAATTTTCAAATCTTAAAATAAAATAATATTTTATTTAACTTTCAATTTTAATCTCATCTCATCTCATTTGTGTAACTAATGCAGAAATAGGCATAGAATTAACGAGTACTCTGCATGGCTGCACTACCATGTATTGTTTTTGGTTTCCACTACCATGTAGTTGATATTCATTAATTTGTAGCATGTATGCATATAATATATATATATATATATATATATATATATATTTATATAAAATACTAACTATGATCATTAACGTCCGGCCATGTATGATTTAGCAATTAGTTGATCGAGCGAATCCCTAGCTAATTGGGATAGATAATAAGCCATGTATATCTACGTACGCGCGTGTAATTAAGAGAGATATTCATAACATGTGAATTAGCCACGTCATTAATAGATAAACTGGGCACGCGCTCGAAGATCTGTATAATCTAATGCTTTTCTTATCTTCCAAGCAGAGATGATCAATTACGTACGTACGCGCGTACTCTAGCTAGCTAGCTGCTCATGCTATATATATAGATAATCATATAGCTAATGAGCTGCGGCATCTTAGCTGGTATACGCGGTAAGTAATGCTTCAACATATATAGATATATCATCATGTAATTCACTCACAAATTAATAAATTCACTCACAAGTGTTAGGCATGCCGCATATATATATATATGTATCTCTATTATATATATATAGAGAAATTATAAGCCAATTAAGTAATTAATAAAATAAAGACGTATTCTAATCAAAGTAATATATATACCTAGAGTACGTACTTAATCTAATTAGTAGTATTAATCTAATCATGAACTTTGATTTGACAATTATATCTAGATAATCATGATATCAAGATAATATAATATATCAAATTAAGAATCTTAATTTGATATTATCTCTAACAAACCCAAACGCATGCGGTTTCTAGCTTATCTATTACGTACAAATTTATAACAAAAATGATCTAGCGCCAGATGGATTAATTATCATAAACAGTTAATTTTGACGGTCGAATATCGGACTTGATTGGAGACCTGAAAAATTAGTGAATTAGGAAACCTGTAAAAGTGAATTAAAATGGCTTATTACCTATATATTCCATAAATAATCATCTAAATACTGGCCAGATAGATCAAGAAGTAATATTAATTACTATTTAAAGCTCTACAATGAAATTGGAGGGGAAAAAAAAAAAAAAAACAAACTGATCAAGGACTTATACTACTTGCATATCTTCTTCTTTTTTTTTAATACATGGGAGAGCGGGGAATTCGATCATTGATTCTTTTAGTGAAAAATTAAGGTGTTGTCAATTGATCTAAAAGATCTTGTCACGTATCATTTTTTTAATTGTGACCATTAATTGAAACTCATAATTTCGAGCACATCCACGGAATTAATTAATAATTAGGAAGCCTCCCCGCCGGCCGGTGATCACCTGATTATATAATCTTCATGTCAATGAACATTATAAATTGTAGTAGTTTTTGGCTTTTGTCCATGCAATATTCCAATTAGTTTCAAACAATTTGCATAAGAATTTAAGCTAGATCACCTTGAAAGAAAACATTATAATTACCAAACCATGCATTCACATATATATGAAAAATGCAACAGCTTAATTATTAAGCTTCGACGTTGCATTAATGATCTTATGAAGTTTCATCATATTTTTGTGGGCGTAATTCGCACCCAGCATAGATGTAATCCAATCAATTTAATTTGTACATGTAGACAGAAAAAGTATCTATAAAAAGGGAAAGTCACAATATTTCTAGCTAGCTGATCTTGCCCGTACGTCAAGATGGATACGAAGAAAGCAAGTTGTTTGGTATACATGAAGAACTCCTCCACGCCCTAGCATGCAATTTAAGTATCTCTCGAGCTCTTTCTCTAACCTTGATCCCACAATCCACTTGAAGAATCAAACACAACTTTGCCACAACGCCCAGCTGCAACATTTCCTGAAGAACACCCGGAGCTGCAGAGAACTTTGAAATGGACAAAAGAATTCTCACTGCCCTGTCGCTCGCGACCTGGGAAACCCTGAATATTTTCTTTGACACAATGGAAAGCCCCGCACCGTGCTGCAACAGCTCGGCCCGCCCCTCGGCGCATCCGCACAGCGTGTCCAACGCCATTAGAATCATTTCACAAACCCTTCGCTCCGAAGAATCAAGAAGAAGTTCTATCAAAATAGAAACTGCGCCTGCTTCAACTACTTTAATTCTGTTTCTTCCCCATGGACAAAGCTGGATTAGTAATTTCAATACAGCTTTGGAGGCCTGCTGGGAAATCTGATCGTGCAAGACTTGGACTATTTCGATGAAGAATCCGGTTGTCAAACTGATTAACTGCATCGGATCAGCCACTTCAAGCATGGATTTCAATAACAAAACAGCATAAGCGCGAGACTCGTCATTCCCACGTTGCATCACTCGTATTAAGGTTTTGACAAATTCACCATTTTTCCCTACAAGACTCTTTAGGCCGGCTTCAGAAACTTGGAGACTGTGAAGCATGCTCAAGGCTTCGCAGCTTGCAGTACCGACCCCATCATCCGAAGCTTGGTCTTCTGATGCAAAACAATTGGCGTTACTAACAATTGATGCTAAAAACTCAACGGCACCTGCAGCTTCAATATAACGTTTATTGGTTTCACTCTCGGAGGCGATTGAACGGAGCTTTTCTAGACATCTGATCTTCGACTGTGGAGATTTAGCTTCTTTGAGGAGCTTTGCAATCTGGTTTTTGTTGATTGGAGGTTTTGGTGTTGGAATCCTTTCGATGCCATGCGAAGCGTTCATGATGCACCATGATTGGATCAATCTCCGGAGAGTGTGGTTTGGAATTAGATCACAATCGGCTGGAAGTATTTGTTTTGTGACTGGGCAGGTATTGTTCTTCTCGGAGAACAACCATTTCTCGATGCTTTCGCGATCATAGGTTATCCCGGTAAGGACCGTAACAGGATCCTTCATGATTTCAAGAGAAATGGGGCAGAGAAATAATCGAGGGACATCAATCTCGTCCATCAAAAACAAACAAAGAAGATGAACAGTTCAAATAAAACCCAGATATTGCAGGAGTGCGGTTGATGAAAAATGGTTAGGAATCAGTACTAAAGGAATTTGATGATCAGTGTTTGACAAAACGTAGGTTGCAAACTGTTAGGGGCCGGGGAGTTGTGAATTGGTTTGAAGAAGTTAGGAAGAGATTGGGGTGGGTTTTATATGCGTGTGGGAGAGTGAGCTGTCCAAAAATATTGCAAAGTCAAAACACGGAAAAAAAAAAAAGAGAGCTTTGAGAGAGAGAGAGAAAGTCAAAGGGAGAGTTGGCATGGGATAATACATATAATTTGCATGTGCAATTGATCACCACCCATTCCTGACCTGGTAAAGTCGCACCTTCTTGAGCCTTTCAATAGCTTGGAAAAGTCGTCCGATCCTCCTCCGCCTCTCAAACTCGTATTTTCTAATTAATGGCAGGGTCCAGTTGCCGACGAAAGCTAAGGGAACCAACGAATTATACTCCTCAGTTTCCTGTTCGAATTTGGTCAACATATACGTACTTTCCCAATTAAGGTTTTGCCGTAGGCACATTGCATGCAATTTAAGAGTTTTTTTTTGTTTTCACATTTTATTTCAACTCATTTTATCTAATCATTATAATTTTTTTTAAATTTTTTCCATAAAATATAATAAACAATTTAACTTTCAACTTTCATATCAAAAAACAAACGAGCCTTAGTTGCGCCCACCAAATTAAGGAATTTGAAGGTTTTAATTTTTATTAATTTGCTCTTAGAAATGATGTTTACAGAAAAAATATCATTTTTGTATATTCCCTTAAAAAAATAGATAAATTTAAGATTTACATGAAAAAATTTATTTTTTAATGGTAGTCTCCAATACTTTTTTTCAAAGAAAATATGCGAATACTGTATACTCTATAACTGCATATAGCGTTATCTATTTACTATTTGGGTGATCAGTGTCCTCGAGATTATTTATATATCTTCCAGCTTATTAGCTTTTCCCCTACTAGTAATGTTTAGGGCGAGAACAGTGTGGTACTGTTTTATGAATAAAAATAACAAAATACATGAGCTTGATCCGGTCTCCGTCTGGACCGTCTCCCCTAGGGTTTAGGATCGATGAGACCATCATGTATTACAGTAGTGTTGTTTATAAAGGATCGTAAAGTACGTAGTGCTTTTATTCCAATCAAAATACAGCTTGATCAAAGTGATCAGAGTTTTGTAGTACGTATGATGAACCAGGCCACCTCGCTCGATTGATCCATTCCACTCCCCCAGATCCAAACATATATAGGAAATATTCCACAAATGATTTATATATTAAAAAACAAGCAAAGACAAATTAAACAAAAATGTCGTGGATGGCGCCGGTCATGATCATATTACTACCACGTGGAAAGTAGTAGTTGAGGAATAATTCGATCGGTTCTATCCTTGATGTTTTCGTTTATAAGGGAGGTTGACCAACAACTACTGCGCATGCATGCATGCTACATGCATGGCAAAATGCATATCGGTGAAAACTAAGATCAGGTTCATTAATTATGATTTTTGAAGGAATGATGAAAACGACCTAATGGCTGGAAGAGTATGAATATATATATATATATATACACAATAAAAATAATTTTTAAGGTTTTAGGATATATGTGCAATAAGGTGTATTCTCCTTAAAAAATAATAACAAATTTGATATCTGCATGAAAAATTCTACTTTTTAATAGTGGGCGGCCACTATAAGAAAAATTTTATTTATAACCCACCATAGATTATAATATGACACCTAATAAAAAGTGTTTAGATGACATTTTATTTTAAAAGAAAAATTTTAAAATTTAAATCATACGAATCAAATCTTACTATTTAATTAGTTATATGTACATAGTTGGTTGCTCTAATACCAGCTTGAAAATAAAATAATTCTTTACAAAAGAAGTATATATGCGAGATTTGCAAACTTTAATAAGAGTACTATTGTACTTAATATTAGTCTTGAATATACTTAGCTAACATATCCTTACATTGACTAGTGAAAGTACTTATCTAGCCTTGTAAATAGTCGGATGCGCGTGGGCATGAGACGTTCGGATTCATGCATGGTTTCATTAACCACTATTTCATTTCCAGAATTACATGGGCACGGATGATGATGATGATATTGATGAGTCATGACCAGTCAATTTTGTGAAAATGAATTATCAAACAAGGAGAATGATCATCAAATCCTAGTCAAACTACCCAACTTGTGAGTATTTGATTGTATAAAACGTCACGACTGATCAAAGAGATCATATCCCAACAAATAACCTTGTCATGCATGCATGTATCCCTTGGAAGAAAATTATAATTAATAAAAATCTTAATTTATTATAAATTTACTTTGGATGCATGCCTTCTGCAAGTTATATATACGTACGTATTATATAAAATTTATATATAATATGCTATTAATTCCATGATCACGATGACATGTCATTTAGCAGTTTTTCTTCACCAGAAATAACATCATAAAGTACTACTGATCCGGTCCGATCCCCATTAGGAATATGGTGCAATACCTAAACCATTACTGGATCTGAAGTCATGAACTTACCTAATTAATTAAAATTGGCATATTCATGCATCTACAAACTTAATTAATTCATAATTAATTAATAATATATATTGAACTTGTTCATCATCATCAGTTTGATCAGTACCTTTGATCTGTTAAATAACCTAGATAGCTATTACGTACAAAAAGCCTTGATATTGTCGCCCAAGTTTACAAACTTCGATCCAATTACTCTTCCATTTTTTTAAAGTCTATATCAAGTAGTACTTAATTTCCCACCGAATCTGAAACAACAGTAGTACGCAGTTTTGTTATTTTTATTTTGCAGCCAATTACTAAAGATCTAATGAAAACTACGTACGTGCTATATATGAATATTCTAGGTCACACAAAAGACAGAAACAAAACCAATTGATGATGAAAACGTGTTCCAAATCCATATATTTTGTTATATTATATGAAGCTCAAAGCTGCAGACGAATCAAGAGAGAGGATAGCTAGATCAGAGAGAGAGAGAAAGAGAGAGAGAGAGAGAAAGAAGAAGAAAAAGAATATTCAGGTAAAAGAAATTTCTAAAGGAGACTAAAGTGGGTAGGAAAGAAAAAGAAACAAGTTGAAAGATCGATGAAGCATATGCATGCATGCATCCTGTGCATATATAAGACAACATATATATGATCATCATGAGTATGGTGGGGTACATAAAATTCATTCGTATCGATGTCTGTCGGCGATGAAAGTACGTTATGACCACGTGGTAAACCCAAAAGGTCAGTAATCAGATCGATCGGAGAGTTGGACTTGATAAGTAGTGGCAAGCTAGCTAGCCATATAAATGTCAAAGCCGCACGCCAGCTAGCTAATTTCCTCACAGTCCAAGCTACCATGAATGCATTAAGCTAGCAACGCTGACCTGTCTCCTTTTATATATATATATATATATATATATATATATAGAGAGAGAGAGAGAGAGAGAATAATATCGTGTGGTATAGATAAATTTTATATAGGTTCTTTATAAAAAAAAAAAAAAAAAAGAACAATTCTGCTATAGGTACCCGTATTCGGGTACCCGTTGCGGAAGCGCTGAAGTGGCTAATGCCACATCTAAACAAAAAAAAAAACAAAGAAAAGGACGGAAAGCATTTGCGCAGAAGAAGACAAGTTCTGTTCTTCATCGTGGGGGAAAGGACGAAGATTGGGGTGTAGCAGTCTGAATATGATACTAGCTTCCCAAACTTGCTTTCTGTCCATTCTCCAAGCAACATAGAAAAAGACGAGTTCCGTTCTTCATCGTTACCATTTGTACTGAAAAGAGAAGCACCACAAATATTCTAGCGTTGAAAACAAAAGCACCGAAACCCATTTTGCACTGAAGAAGAAAAGCACCAGAACCCGGCTTGTACTGAAACCATTTTGCGAACCGCGGGTTCGTCGTTCTTCATCGAGTTCATCGTTCTTCAAGTGAGTGCCGTCGTACCCATGGCCTGAGCAATTTTTTTTTTCTTGATTTTTCTTCATCGTGTTGTGGGTATGCTCTGTTTTAGTGATGTTTTTTTTTTTCCTTTTTTTTTTGTATTTTTTCGCCACCCAGTGTGACAAAGCCGCGATAGCCTTTCTTCTACTTGTATATTCCTCAAGAAACGACATCGTGAGGAGCTTGGATGAGGCTGTTAGCATCCTGCTGCCGCGGAGTCCCGAGAAGATGAGGGAGTTGATGCGCCTCACGTTTGTTAAGCCCAATTACAAGGCCGTGCCCTCTTGCTTTCTCAACAATTTCATCCAAGTAAGTGGTCTTTTATATTGAGACTTGGGGGGATTGATTAGAATTGGAATTTGTATCTCGGGATTACTTCAACGTTGGTTCAAATTTTACAAAAGAAAATTAAGCGAAGAAAATTACAACGTTGGGGGTATTTCATCCAAAGTTGTTTGAGGAGAAGCTTGTGGCCACCCATTGTACCTTCGTGGGGGAATCATCTTCGTAGCAAGTTTGGGAAGCTTGGAGGTGTGAAAGGACGAAGATTGGGGTGAAGCAGTCTTCCATGGGTGTTTTTGTGTTGAGTTCAGTCCTAATCGTCTGAAGATAGTCTCGTCTTCGTGGGTCAGTTTCATTTCACAAGTGTTGATAACAAGCAGAAAAAACGGTGCGTTTAACTTAGGATGCAAAAGTACCGTTTAAATAAAGCTGACTTGGAACCCGGGTACGCGGTGTGTCCCCGTCCCGGGTGCAAGTAGCTTTTTTCAAAAAAGAATAGTTCTTTTTTTTATATATGTATTTTTATGATGAAGTTCAAAATGACTGTTCAAAACTTATTTAAAATTTATACAAATCATTACTTTTCTATATATGTATAATATGCTATCTGCTTTCACTGTATGCATGCCTCAGAGGTCAGAAGCCGTGTGAGAGCAGCGTAGCTGATTATGATCCCGGATCTGTTAATTAATTAGACGGTTCAGAGAATTTCTACATATTTTTCCCCTCTCTCCCTCCTGTTGTCAAAATTTAGGTAAAAGATGAGTGAAGTCGAAATTAAAATTAAAAATTAAATAAAATATTATTAAAATATATTTTTTTAATTTTAAAATTTAAAAAAGTTAAATTATTTATTTTATTTTATATAAAAATTTAAAAAAATTATAATGATTAGATTAAATTAGATTAGATGAGATGAATTGAGAAAAGTTATAAAAACAAACGAGAATTTAATATTAATGTTTCACAACCACTATATTAATATATGGTTGTTTTTATGGTTCTTCAGAAATTTTTTTTGTATTAAAAATTGTACAATTTTAATTTTCTTCTAAAAAAAAATTCTGCTAGCTTCTTTTTTTAATAAATGCGAAGTCAACTATTTTGTTCTTCTAAAAAAAAAAGTTCTACTAGTTTTTTTTTTTTTTTTTAATAAATGCAAAGTCAACTATTTTTTTTTCTTGGTGATAAAGTCAGCCAAAATTTAAATACAAAGTCAACATTTTGCCGGTCATTACAGGAATTTATACACGTATATATACGTGTGATTAATACATGCAGTACGTATAATGTGGACCCCGACGACCCAGGCGCTCTAGCTAGCTAGCTACAGCTAGCTCTGAGTTTAAAGACTAAACCTAGGATTGCATCAAATTAAGATCAAGACTTTTAAATTTTAATATATACAATTAATCGCGTAAAACCGACGTGCATCCACATAAACCATGCAAGAACGTCCAACTGTATGTGTTAATTCGGGATAGAATAGCTAGCTGTATCGTTGAGAATTGCGTGTGAATGAATTCAACACATGATGATCTGTTGGTTCTGGTTGTACGTCTCCTACGTGTAGATCATTACTTAATTGGTTCACTACTCACTAGCTAGCTTAGGCCTTAGTTCCTTAATTTGTTTATTTTTTATTTTTATTTTTTTATTATTATTATAGTAATGTTTATTAGTATTGAAGCACTAGATCAGCCTGCTGCCATTAGTCCAATAGAAGGCACCCATGCGCACAAGGAGTCCATGGATTGCCTAACAAACTCTAGCATAGCTGTCAAGAGCAAAACAACCGTGCCATCTGTCCTACTCTAGAAGATTCTCTTGTAACTAACTAAATGGTTGTACACCGTCTGATCAATTTATGATCAGATCATTAGTCTTGTTATAAGTGTATAAATATGGACTGTGACTGTAATAAACAGTGTGAAAGTTTTCAGAAAGTATTGAATGGAATACTCTGCCTTCTAAGACATTTTCTCGAATGGCTTGTGTGCTATTTCCTTATCTTCTTCCTTGATTTTATATGGTATCAGAGCCATCCACGGACTAAAGTCCTCTTAGTTTTTACAACAATGACCACTTCAGAAAACACCACTGTTATTCCTACCTCCTCCCCGCCACCTTCTATCGGTCCCACTATCATTCATTCCTCCACTTATTGCATCAACATAAAACTCACGCATGAAAACTACTTACTCTGGAAGGCACAAATAGTGTCGTTCCTCAAAGGTCATCATCTATTCGGTTTCGTTGATGGTTCTCATCCTCCACCCCCCTCTGTGGTCAACAACCTATCAAATCCGGATCATCATACCTGGGTCTTGCAAGATCAATTGATAATTTCCACTATCAATGCTTCTCTCTCAGATAGTATTCTTACACAGGTCTTAAATTGTAATACCTCGCACGAGGTCTGGCACACTCTTGAGACTATGTTCTCTGCACAGTCTTCTGCACACATTATGCAGACAAAATTTCAATTAGCTACACTTAAGAAGAGGTCTGATTCCATTACAACTTATTTTAACAAAGCTACGGCTCTTGCATCCACCTTAGGTGCTGTGGGTTATCCTCTTCCGAGCTCTGACTTTGTTACTTACTTGTTAGCTGGTCTTGGCAGTGACTTGAATCCTTAGTCACTTCCCTCACCACACGTCCGGAACCTTTATCTACCCCTCAAGTGTTTAGCTATCTATTAAATCATGAGTCTCGCATCACACATCAAACTAATTCTCTTCTTTCAGACACTTCCATTGCAGCAAACTCCACTGTTCGGAACACAAATTCGGGGGGCTATTGAAGCACTAGATCAGCCTGCTGCCATCAATCCAACAGAAGGCACCCATGTGCACAAGGAGTCCATGGATTGCCTAACAAACTCCAGCATAGCTGTCAAGAGCAAAACAACTGTGCCATCTGTCCCACTCTAGAAGATTCTCTTGTAACTGACTAAATGGTTGTACACCGTCTGATCAATTTATGATCAAATCATTTGTCTTGTTATAAGTGTATAAATATGGACTGTGGCTGTAATAAACAGTGTGAAAGTTTTCAGAAAGTATTGAATGGAATACTCTGCCTTCTAAGGCATTTTCTCGAATGGCTTGTGTGCTATTTCCTTATCTTCTTCCTTGATTTTATAATTAGGAATAATAGAATCTCGAATATATAATTAATTAATTTAGTACTTATAAAAGAAAATGGCTCATAGATTATTTATATTGTCAACTAATAAATATAACTATTTATTAATTCCCATGTGAAATATGAAACATAATTAATTATAATAGATTGGGAAATTTATAAAATGATGGCTCTCACGACATTAACTCATTTTGACCATACCTTATATAATCAATATTATTAATATATATAACTCGAAGTTCATCTTAATTTGTCACGTTGAATAGATTGGGAAAGCATTACTAATTATAATAATCATACATCTATACCAATTTTAGTTAGTGCACATATACTATAATTAAAAGTACTTAGCAAGAGGCAACGGGCCTAACTCTTTAGAAATTCCACTGCGCGCCTTTAACAAAATCACATACGCACGGCCACCTCGTTAATTTGGGCATGAATTCCACGTGATATATATATATATATATATTGGGAAACCTTTACCAGTAATATTATTTAATCGATGAGATAAAGACTCACTAGTCTTCCTTTTTTTCATTAGTTCTAATTTAAATATATTAAAAAAATCCCAAGTTTCTTCAAAGACTGAGAAATGTATTTTAGTTTTAGGCCCTGAAAAAAGATAAAAAAAAAGAAAAAGAAAAAGAAAAGGCTAGTTCTTATATGCACGCACAAAACCGGCCCATCATATTGAAGCCTTAAAGTTGGGCCCAAGGAAAAGCTGGGTTATTTGTATATCGGCTTAATTCACCAAGCACTGATGATGATTATCGTGAGCGTATGGTTGCCTTTTGTTAATTACATATATATTTTTTTTAATTCTCAATTAAATTCCCTACAGAATTTAAATATATGATCCTGTGAATTAAAGTCATTATTATGTTTGATTGATCTCGTAGACGAATTTGGTCTATGATCAATTCCTATATACTAGATGCATGGCATGCACTTTCGCTGGTAGTAGTTGGATTAATAATCAATTAAGCACGTTGCTCATGTGCATGTACGTACTGTATTCTTGAGAATCATGACAAGTTTCCAAATTATACACGTACATCATTGAGTTGTTTATGGCTAGCTAGCTTGTTCAAGCCATAATAAACAACTGAATATATATTAGTGGTTTTACCCCTTCATGCCCGCCGGAGTACTTCCTTAATTATATATATATATATATATATATATCCTAGAAAATAATTAAGCAAATGATTAATAGAATTTAATTCCAATATACAACATGAAGACATGCACCGTTTTTTATCATCTTGATCAGATACAGCTAGCCAGTTCGGCCCGGCCAAGTTTTTTCAGAAAGACATGATGAGAAGATCAATGCATGCGAAGTTATGGGAATTAATGCAAACTTATAATTACAACGATCATCAGTCGAGACAAGCGCCGATCGAAGATATATAGCATTTGGTGGTTCTTGAAGTTGGCGTTAATGGAGTACTAATTCTAATTAAATATATAGTTGAGAACGTACATGATCTGCGGCTGGGAGCCAAAAAAAATCCAAGTTTCCCTGAAAAGACACATGCAGGAGGACCCCTGAGTGTGTGTGTGTGTTATATTGCTATTCCTCCCAATAAATGACATTTTGCTTTCAGTTTTCTTTGTTCTACCAATTAAATTAAGAGATAAAAGTTTCAAATCGGCCTTTCTTCGGGCCGCCTGGTATAAGTATCATGTAGCCCTAATACTAATGATAAACCGGCCGTTGGATTAATACATAAAAGACTACTCGATCCCAATATCATATTTTAGCTTGTTTCCAATAATATGATATATACAAAATATAATATTTTTCTATACATAATATAAGCTACTAGCAACGCCTCTGTCAAGGATATGTTACCAACGTAATCCTCGGCTTGATCTATTGTCCTTAATCTTAGGAGATTTATTTGTTCACATCAATTCTTTCCTTTTCTATTGTAATAAGTCTTTATACCTTGATTTGTAATTATTCAAATTGATAATATATATAGAAGAAATACTCACCATGATTATGGTGGTGACTTTGCTAAAAAATTAATATGGTATCAACAGCCCGCTCGAATTAACCTCCATCGATCCCTCTTGCTTCCATGGCTGCCGAAAACACCTCACCCACCCTTCTCCCCTTCAATACCATGATTCAAATGGTAACCATCAAATTATCCTCCTCCAATTATCTCGTATGGAAAAGTCAGCTTCTTCCTCTCCTTGAAAACCAAGAACTACTCAGACATGTGGATGGAACTCTTGCACCTCCTCCATGGTTTGACCCTGTTGGCTCTCAGACGCCAAACATCAAACACTTGGTGTGGAAGAATACTGACTAGCGACTCTTGAGCCTCTTGCTCTCCTCCCTCACGCAGGAAGTCATGGCCGAGTTTGTGGGTCTTTCCACCTCACGGGAAGTCTGGCTAGCCCTCAAAAATCGTCTCAAGGACTATTTATAGTTGATGAAATGAGGGATGCGTTCGGTAATCGAATATGCTCAGGCGTTCAAGGCCCTTTGCAATCAACTTCATGCCATCGGAAGACTTGTCGACGGCACTAATAAAGTTCACTAGTTCCTCTGAAGACTGGGTTCGGAGTTCACCAGCTTTTCCACCGCCCAAATGGCTCAAACTCCCCTACCTTCCTTCATTGATCTAGTCTCCAAGGTTGAAAGTTTCGACCTTTTCCATAAGTTCCTTAAATCTTCTGGTTCTTCAACTGCCACTGAACTTCTTTGGCTTACCCATCTACTTCATGATCTCAAGGTTCCCATTTCACCGACGCCTATTGTCTTATGTGACAACAAAAGTGCGATCTTCTTAAGCTCCAATCCCGTTTCCCATAAACAGGCCAAACATGTTGAATTAGATTATCATTTTCTTCGAAAACTTGTTGTTGCTGGCAAACTTCGCACTCAATATGTGCCCTCTCATCTACAAGTTGCCGACCTCTTCACCAAAAATGTTTCTCGACCTCTCTTCAAATTCTTTCGTACCAAGCTTCATGTTCGTTCAAATCCGACGGTTAGCTTGCAGGGGGATGTCAAGGATACATTACCAACGTAATCCTCGGCTTTATCTATTGTCCTTAATCTTAAGAGATTTATTTGTACAGATCAATTCTTTCATTTCTATTGTAATTATAAGTCTTTATACCTTGATTTGTAATTATTCAAATTGATAATATATATATAGAAGAAACACTCACCACGATTATGGTGGTGACTTTGCTCAAACATTAACAGCCTCATCATCTAATATGTATTGTTCCAAAAACAAAACAAGCAAAAAGATCATTCCCAGCTATAGCTATTAATTTCAAGCAAAACTAGTGAGATCAATTTCCTGATCTAGTAGTACTATTCTTCATGATTTTCAGAAGCTTTGCATTATGCAGGTTCTTCTTCTCTCCTCAAAATACCTTTTACAAAGGTGCACAAGAATCAAGATCATTACATTAATCACATGCAAATCGGGGGTCAAGTAATTATATATATATATATAATTAATTTGCGTTGCAAAATGATATAATATTGATGGATCATATATAACAAGAGAGAGAAACAATATTAAGAAAAAGAGAAGTGCATAGCCACAATGAGGTTTTTCAAAAGTAAATTAATTCACAAATTCCTTATGGTTTTATGTGATCCGTTAAATTTATTTTATAATATAAATAATTTTATAATTTGACTTACATATTACGTCAAATTACGTTAATTTGTAAATCTATTTTTATAAAATCTTTTATGGCTAAAATATTTCTATTAAGAATAAAATGACAAAATATAAAGAAGGTGATTTCACCTAAGATATAGGTCCTGGGAAACACCAATGCAAGGAGAATCCTTCCAATCCTTGGAATGTAACCTGAGGATATCTCTTACTCTGTCTTTCAAATATGTGCCACAGTCAGTTTGGAGCAATGAACAAAGCTTTGACACAGCCCCAACCTTTAACATCTCCTGGACCACCATATGTGTCCCAGAGAACTTACATATCATTGTAAGGATCAGCACCGCTCGATCATCGGCTGCCGGTGAAACCCTCAAGATCCTTTTAGAGACCACTGCAATGCTTCCTCTATGATTCAGAAACCGAGCTCTCCCTTCGGCGAGAGAACATAGATGAAATAATACCCCTAAAATAAGCTCTGTGGTTCTGTTTTCAGGAACTCCCAATTCAAGCTCAATGAGCTCAAAAACTGTGCCTGCTTCAACCATTATTATTTGATTTCTACGCCAAGGACAAGTTTCTAACAGCACATGCAAAGCTGCATTAATTCCTTGTTGAGTGATCCCACACCTTAAAACCCTTACAATCGTCTTGAAGAATTCTGGTTCTAATCTTTCTAGTACACGCGAGCCCGCAGCTTTGGTGATTGTTTTCAACACTATCATCGCATGGGATTTCACCGTGATTTGATTTTTCATCTCGCAACGAAGAACCCACGTCAAGGAATCGATTATATGATCGTTCTCCACAAGTACTTGCTTTGTTTCGGCCGAAGGAATCGGGATAAATTTAAGCACACTAAGGGCCTCCTCAAGACCATCCGTTTGGCCTTTCTTGAAACACATCGCAATAAACGACAGCGTGGCTCTTGGAACACCAGCTTCCACCATAGGATTCCTATTCCTTTCACTTTCAGCTGCAAGCAACTCCAATTGCCCAATAGTTTTCAGTTGGAACTGAGGTAGCCAAAGATGTTTGATGAGTTTGAGGACTTGAAACCTGTCGAGAGGTGGTTTGGGTGTGGGAATCCGATCGACGCCATGGGAGGCATTCTGGGCGCACCAAGCCTGGATGAGGCGGCGTAGCATGTGATTAGGTGTTAAATCGGATTCTTTTGGCAAGGGCTGCTTGCTGACCGGACATGTTGTATTGTTCTTGCTTGTGAATAGCCAGTGTTCAATGCTTTCCCGATCGTAGGTGATGCCTGTTATGGCTGTCACTGGGTCTTTCATGATTTGGAGAGATATGGGGCAGATGAAATATTGAGGAACTTCGATGTCATCCATGAAATTAGTAAACCGCGTATAGGATGCTATAGATCTTTTTATATATAACTTAAAGAAACCAAGCTTGGAATGGCAACGTTGTTTTGGTTGCAGTAGTACTGGTAAGGGAATGCGGCTAGCTAATTCATTAAAAACATATATATCGAGAGAGAGAGAGAGAGAGAGAGTTATATATAATATAATATAATATAATATAATCATCATGAGACCGGTCGTTTCCTGCCAGTCATGTTGTCTATTAATTAAGACGATTCTAGCCAAAAGCCAATAATTCATTCCAAGGCATGCATCTAGCGTTTGGTGGCAGTCAAAGGAGGACGATGTTGTGGACTAAGGCCAAATCAAATGTACGCATGAGCAGATCCCATTTAAATGCGTTTGGTTCTCTTTTATCACATTTTCCTTTCCTATAAACTAGAACCTAGCTAGCTCGATGATCTCTTCGTAAACTTAGTCAATATTTAGCATTGATAATATCATCATGGCCGTCTTCTAAAATATTTCTCTTTTAAAAATAATTTGATGCAAATAACTTTCAATTTAACTCCTTTAATTTGGTGTATTCCAATTAGTTGCTAATTCCAGCCCTCATCGCCTCGCTATGCTTATAATATTAATATTTTAGAAATAAGAAATGTCAAAATTCTTGTTTAATTAATTGGCCGAAAAAGAGTCGATCATGAAGTAGTATCCTTACTAAAAAGGCTTGCATGAAAAAAAATTAAACAGCACAAGTTAATTACTTACGATAGTATTTAAAAAATGAATTTAAAGATTTTACCTACCTAAATTAATTGTTGGATAAAAGATAAGGCCGGATGGATGCTAATTATATGGATATATCACTTATAACCATGTGCCTAGCTAATTGGTGGAATGTGGAACAAGCGAGAAGAGTCTTACCACCTAGAGAAGCAGCTGAGGTTCTAAAGCTCGCAATTGGCCCTGGAAACAGAGAAGATAAACTGGTGTGGGAATGTGAAAAGAATGAGATTTTTAGGGCAGGTTTGGGGCACAAGATAAAACACAAAATTCTCATATCATCTTATTTCATCATTACATATTTTTCAAATCATCATACAAAATATAATAAATAATTCAACTTTTTCAAATACCAATACACATTTTTCAAATCTCAAAATAATAATAATATTAAAATATAATATTTTAAACTTCAAAACAAAACACAAAATTCTCATCTCAACCCCCAACATGTTCTTAGTATAAAGAGTGTCTATCGACTCTTTTATGCTTTAAAGAAGAATACAAATGCAGGAGAAAGCTCAAATTCAAAGACAATGAAGGTGTTGTGAAGGAAATTATGGATACTAAACATACCAAATCGAGTGAAAGTCTTTGCTTGGAGGGCTTGCAGAAATGGATTGCTAACTCTGAAGCATCTGAAGCACATAAATATTATTTTGGATGATTGCTATAAGTACTTATGCCTGAATAAAGTGGAGGATGTGGCCCATGCTCTTTGTTTCTGCCCTTTAATCAGATCCTGCTGGAAACAACAGTTCAATTATCTGCCAAATGATGAGCTTACAGAAGATTTAGTTTGTCTAGCATAGATAGTTCAAGCCAAAGGAAAAAAAGGTGAATTGGAGAAGTTCTTCTTAATAGCTTGAAGCATGTGGTATAAAAGAAATCAAAATATGTATGAGGGCATTACACCAGGGCCAGAACAGGTGATTGAGAATGCATTATCCCTTTGTAAGGAACATAGTGAAGCACAAAGGCCATAAAAACAACACTCAAAACCAGGCTTTGGGTGGCAACTCCCTCCTGCAGGAACTGTGAAGTTGAAGGCTGATGAAGCTATTTTCACTGAGCAATGCAGGTCAGGGGTAGGGATCATTTTGAGGGATGGGAAGGGAATTAAGAGTCCTTATGTCAGCTAGTAACAAAGAAAATTAAGTGACTGATCCAATTGAAATTAAACTGCTAGCAACTTTGAGAAGGCTGCAGCTTTGCTAGCCCATGCTCTCTATTAAGTGTTAATGCGATTTTAGCCCCTAGTGAATCAATATCTTTTCTGGGGAATCTGATTCAGAAGTGAAGGACTCGATGAAAAAGATGCCTAAAGTCATAGTGCAACATGCAGGGCGCATGGCCAATGGAGCTGCTCACAGTTTGGCAAGATATTCTTGGAGTATCGACAGCCTCACAGTTTGGTGGAACGTTGTTCCAGTTAGTGTTTCACAAATTGTTTGGTCTAATCTCTATGATGTAAAATGTGTTTGATTGAATAAAGTTTGATCTTTCCATCAAAAAATAAACTTTCTTGCCACTAGCTATATCGATCCAAACAAATTATATTAGTTTAAAATTTGAAAAAAAAAAAAAATTGTGGGAGCTAGAATTGGATTTTTTTTTCCCCTTCCTTTTGTTAATTAATTAAGGAATGTTAATAGAATTGGAGATGATTAATAGAATTATTAGAATCGATCTTGTCATGAGAAAGTTGCACAGAAAATCACTACCTAGCTAGCCACTAATTAATTGGTTGGATAGAATCAAATTACCAGCTTAAACGCGCCCGTTTAATTACTTGGTGGGTGAACGGCCTCAAAACCAACCGTATTAAAAAGAGAAATATTTAGTCATAAAAAAATTATATAAAAATAAATTCAAAAATTAATTAATATAGTTTGATATGATAAATTAAATTATAAAATTATTTTTATATAAAGTAGATCTAACGAATCTTATAAATGAATATAAGTTTATAAATTTATTTTTATATAATCAGTAGACGCGTAATCTCTTTCTATATATCTTAGTAGTTCTTGTTTAAAAAATGTTGTTTACGTTACAATTCAAGTAGTTGTTGAAACAAAAAAACAAAAAAGAAAAAGTCATCCTAAAATAATAAGCTAGCTAGCTAGCTGGAGATCAGAAACGTCAATCATGCAAGCTCCGCTGAAATTAAACCTAATTAAAAGTGTGACGCAGCTCAGCAAATTAAGGGTGCCAATCAGACAAATTAACGAGTCATTTTTCCTATAATTTGTATACTTGATTATTGGTGCATGTGAATCATTAATCACCAGATCAGAAATTTCAAGATCGAGCCCCACAACACATGATCATCAGATCAATGCTACTTTTCTTAGTATTATACATACATATATATATATATATATATATTATATATATATATGATGACGCGCAAACCCAATGCATGCAAACCATTAATTTCCAGATCGATCGGAGCCAAAAGAGGAATTGGGGTCCCTCCAAATTAATGAAACTGATTAGGAAATTATGGAGGCGGCTTTATTTAATTGTTTTGTGAAAATATGACTGGAAATCTCTACGGCGCCACTAGTACTAATGCAATGTTAGACTTTATGATCATCACATGAAGATTACTCGCTAGGGTTTTCCATTTCCTTTCTTTGACGCGTTCTCACCAAACATGCACATGAACAAGCTAGCTAGGGAAATATCTCTACGGCGCATAAACATGTAATTTGTGCTGATCTATAATATATATTAATTAAGTCTAATAAAACATATAAAATAAAAAACGTATTTTTCTTCTGATTATAATAGTCATGCCCTAACAATTTTATTTTTAAATATTTCTCGATGGTTATAGACACAATTATATTGTATTAGGTAAAAACCATTAACTCTCTTAGTACGTACTTAAATAACCATCATAAAAACTAGAAATATTTATGTCTTATTAATTATAACTTATTTAATTAATTTAATTTAGGTAATTTGTATAAATCCATTAAAAATATAGTGTGAGGGCCGGACACTTGATATAATTAAATTCTTATAATGTATATATGCACGATCGATCCCTAGCTAATAGATATATGGAATATATTCTAATATATATATAACGTCAGAAAGAGTTAAAGAAGATACACATGCACTTAGCTTGTTAGTCAAAAGTGTAACTTTATGTCCGAGTGATGATCATGAGTACATGATATATAACGGAGACAAGGATCGATTCGCCTCGCCTCTTGGCGCTATTGCTTTCTACTAATTTTCTAATTGAATTAGCTTAGCTGCTCTCTCTTACTAGTCGAGTCAAATCAATGCTTGCATTTACATCAACATGTGGGGTACTACTTTTGGCTTATTGTGGATATATAGGAGTCTATCTCTTAATGATTTGTGAACTAATCCTTTTAATATTTAAATTTAAATTTGTCCCTACTAGCTGCATGCGGGCTTACAAATATAATTATTTCGAGTAAAAATATATATTATTTATTTTAAATTTTATCATCTTTATTTATATATTGGTGTGACGTACAGTTGCTTAAAATATGTTACCATTTTTCTCTTATTTTATTTTATGCATATCGTATATTAATTTTATTTAAGAATAATCACTATAGTCGCCGTTCTACCTTCTCTTATACTTCAAATACGTACCGTGCTGGTTTGATTTCTCTGGTGCTTTTTCCACGGCCCAAAATTTCGGCTGGTGCTTGGAAATTGGAATCCTAGCCTTTGAATTTCAAATGTTTTTCGGTCAACCTTCTTCCGGTCTGACGTTTCTGGATGCATTAAGCTTGTCTGTATTCTGACTCCCTTTATTCATTTAATTATGGCAGTGCATGCATTCTCTGAATCTCTCATGGCCTGATCTCTTGTTCCCTTTGAACACTTAAAAAGAATCTCTCTTTTCATTATATATAGCAATTAATCTGTCCAGGTTTCATTGAATAATAGAAACATCTTGACCTAGGCCGGCCTAAAACCAAAAGTATAAAAGTGTTAGATTCCGTCGCAAATAAATTGAAGAGATTCTGACGTTTCCGTCGCAAATAAAAGTCAGTTAATTATATATTTCAGTTATATAATTAAAGAGAAAAAGTCTCGTGGAACATGAAACTCCTACTAACGTAAGATTTTGAACTGACTTTAATTTGTTTGACACGTAAGGGATCAACTTAAAGATTTTGACAAATTTATAAGATCATAAATTTATAACTGGAATATATAATAATAGGAAAATTTAATTTGACGATCATGTCCAAGCTGTAGTACTCATGACAAGTAAGAAATTAACAAAGCCCCGGTGTAAGAGTTTTGAGAAAGAAAAATCTATTTATAAGTCATTTTATTGACATATTCAACACATGACGACGTTGATGTATCTCATCACACCAATTAGTAGTGTATATATGTGTTTACACACCCACTTGTACGTATATATACTAGCTAGCAAATTAAGCTTTTCTGAAAATTATAAGCTAGAAGTAGTCCTTATATTATATATATTTATATATATATATATATATATATATATATATTTATGTTCCCAAACTTCTGCAGCTAGCTTTCACGCGCCCAACCAGAAGATCATCGATCGATGATCTATATTAATATATATACTAATGTCAAAGGATGAGGCACATTTTTGGGGCCGGCGTGACTTAGGGCTCGTTTGTTTTCAGAGATGAGATGAGATAAGTTGAGATTAAAGTTAAAAAGTTGAATAAAATATTGTTAGAATATATTTTTTAATATTATTATTGTTTTGGGATTTGAAAAAGTTGAATTGTTTATTTTATTTTGTGTGGGGATTTGAGAAAGTTGTAATGATGAGGTAAGATGAAATGAGATGAGATGAGATGTTTTTGGAAAACAAACAAGACCTTAATGAACAATCCACAATCCAGAAGAATCAGACGATTGTTTTTTCTTTTTTACTAAGAAAAGGACATACTCTCGCTCTTAGATATATATATATATTTATATATATATATTGAAAAAGCAATATCAAATAATAATATTAATTAATTAAGCACTAAATCAAATATTTGAAGTTTCATTACTTGTTGGAATTACTATATATATCATGTTTTAACGTGGAGATTATTGGTGTTAGTTTGCAAATGAGAGCTCATATTTATATATGGTTAATTAAAGGAAAGCTGCGAAGAGAATATATATATATATATATATATATATAGAGAGAGAGAGAGAGAGAGAGAGAGAGAGAGAGAGAGATAGAGAGAGAGAGTGAGAGAGATAGAGAGAGAGACCAGAAGGAATTCGCAATCCACCGGATCGAACAAAAAAAAAAAAACACATGAAAAAACAAGTTAGAAGCTTTAAACGGATAAAGCTTGAGACCCGGCCAATTAGGTAATTTTGGTAATGGCGGCCGGAATCAGTCATGAAGATTTAAACGGATATAGATAATTGTGAATAACGGAAATTGGGTTATATATATGTTGACCACCAAGATTAAGCTGCCTGGCAAAGTACCTGATCAGGCTAGCTAGCTAGTTAATTTCATTTATTACATGTGTAGAAGCAAGAGTTTGGATAGGACTAGGTGATCACTAAGATGATAGATTTCATCTTAATTTTTGTTTTGTAATTTAGATGAATGTAAAACACTTTGATTTTATCTATAGTGCTAGCTATTTTGAGTTTATCTATAAGTTGTTAGGAAGTGTTTTATATAAGTCAAAATTGTAGAAGTCAAGTTCCAAGAGATATATCTTATCCAGAGAAAAGTTTGAATGTGAAACTACCAATACTGAGAAGATAAGTATCAGGTATCAATAGAATCCGTCTGCAGAGTTTTACTGTAACTTGGAAACTGCTTTTAGAAATATATTTAAATTGTCATTTTGATTAGGAACAACAAAGATTCAGTTCTAGATATTTTTTAGAGCATTTTCTAATGCATATTTTGGTGAGAAAATTCTTTGGAGAATTTTCATACTGTTTCTCTCAAAGAATGTGATCGTTGATCCGAGATTGAGATTGAGTGGTCGTGATTCAGCCATTAAGTGTAAGGGGTTCTGATTTGTAACAAAAAGTAATGAAAAGTAACTGAAAATAATAGAAAGCAACTGCCTTTGGCGTCAACATGGTGCTTGGAGGAGCTTTAATGAAACGGTGTGTGGAAGCTTAACACAAGCTGCAATGTTTTCACGAGATGCGACATCTTTTTAGCTATAATTTTCGAATAAAACGATGCGTGTAATGAGAGTAGCCGTAAGTGTAAAAGGATGATTGTAGTGTATTATGAATTCAGTTTTTGGACGTTAAGTGTGAATTGTTTGGGAGTTTGAGAGATTACTCGAAAATCTCTTCCAAGAAATGATAACTGGTTTCTTGGGTTTCATCTTGAATTCTTGATTTGTTCTTGAGTTTCTTGATTGTTCTTGATTATCATTTTAGTTACTGGGTGGGTGGACAAGCAGCAGGTACGTGACAAAAAACCAATGTTTGAAAATCATCAGATGTTCTAATTGCTACTGCGGTAGAGACAAACAGGTCGCTCATAGGCCAATGCTAGGTGAGAGAGAAATTAGTATTCATGACTTTCCTACGGCTGAGTATGACATCATTCGTAATATTTTTGTTGACTGACATTGGAAAAAACTAACCCACTCTTCACCCACTCCATATGTTGTGGTTGTGGCGAGAGTTCTACTCAAATATTACTCATTTTAATTTAGATGATCACAACATCACTTCTGTTGTTAGGGGAATCCAAATTGAGATTTCTCATACTATTATTAGGGAGTTGTATGATTTGCCTACAGTGGACTCACCATTGTATCCATATAAGGGCATAGGGGCACCAACAAAGACAGCCATGCACAATCTCTTCGTTGGACCTCAAGGCCCAAAATGGAACCCCAAAGTCCATCATCTTCCACTTAATGCCATAGTCCCTCAATTTAGACTATTGGCCAAAATAGTATTATCAAGTCTTTAGCCCATAAGCTGTCATACCAAACTTCCTCTTGAACGTGCTTACTTTATGGATGCTCTGGCCACGAGTGTCTCTATAAATTATCCTTAGCATGTTATTGGCAATATTCATTGTTCCCATGTGGAAAAGGAACTCAACTTGCTATTTGGGACTTTGATCTCAAAATTGGCTATTAAGGCCAAGGTCTCTCTTAGGGACAATGAGCCTACAATGAAGATGATTGGGTCTATTTAAGACATAATTGTGGTTAAGTCTGAGGTTGTGTTGACAAAGAAGAGACCCACACCACTGAATCAACCTCCTCTCCTCCAGAGCCATCTGTCCCCATCTTCCAAGTGCTAGAACATATCAATCTTCTCTCCCAAAAGATTGACAACATTACTGTAAAGCTGGAGGCCAGCCATTCAATGATGGAGCAGCAGATTAATTTTTTGGTATTGTGAAATTTAGGAAGAGTTGGAGTAAGTGTGTTGCTGAGAGAGAGTTGAATGACTTTTTTGTGCTGTTCTGTTTAAGATAGTTTAATATTGAAGGGGAGGACTAAATTTTTATTTGCAAAAATTACTTTAAAAACTTTTACTTGATGGTTGATTTAGTTTAAGTTTATTTTTGCTGGACATAATTTTTATGTTGGACTAGAACATGCTTAGACTTTAAATTAGATTTTAAATTTTGTGAATTTTGATAGTATTAATCTTAGTCACTGTTTTATGTCAATATTTTTTATTCTTGATTATTTGTTTGGAATTTATACTTGGTTTCTTGGTCTATTGTTTATGCTTTAGACAAGTCAATATTACATTCATCAAGTAAGTTTTGTCACCAATCCGCCAAAGGGAGAGATTGTAGATACAAGTGTTTGGCTAGAACTAGGTGACTAAGTTGATAAGTTTGGATAGGACTAGGTGACTAAGATGATAAACTTCATCTTATTTTTGGTTTTCTAATTTGGATGAATATAAAACATTATGATAACTATTTTGAGTTTATCTAGAAGTTGTTAGAAAGTGTTTTAGATAAGTAAAAAATGTAGAAATCTAGTTCCAAGATATAGATCTTATCCAAAGAAGAGTTTTAGTATGAAACTGCCAATGTTGAAAAGATAAGTATTAGGCGCCAACAAAATCTGTCAGCAGAGTTTCACAATGACTTGGAAACTACTTCTAGAAATATATTCAAACTGTCTCACTGATTAGGAACAACAAAAATTCAGTTCTGGGTAATTTTTTAGAGCACTTTCCAATACATATTTTGGTGAAAAAAATTTCTTGATGAATTTTCATATTGTTTCTCTCAAAGAATGTTATCGTTGATCCAAGATTGAGGTTGAGTGATTGTGATTCAGCCACTGGAGTTTCAGGAGAAAAGCTAATGTTTGAAAATCATCAGAGGTTCTGGCTACTACTGCAGTAGAGACAAATTGGCCGTTTGTTTGATCAAGTAAGAGTGTCAATTAACAAAGTTTCTTGCTTATAATTGATTTTCAAATAATAAAATTTATTTTTCTAGGTTTGGCAATCCCGTAGGATTTCTCTAAAGGGTTTCCCTTTAAAGATTTCTTTAAAGAGTTTCCCTTTATTACCAATTTTGATGTTATGCAATTGATTTATTTTATGTTAATGTTTTCTTATCATATAATTGTATGGTTGAAGACTAACTAATTTTTTGAGTGATTTAGTAGATCTTTGAATTAAAATATAAGGATACGTGGGTAATTTCAACGTGCCCATGCAACGGCTACTTTTCTTCCATCTATATATGGTCAACCTAAAATGTCACGTGTTGGTTTCCATTTTTGATGGATAGTTGAGTGTTAGAATATCATTCCATGAATAAAATTCAACATCAATCAAATCTTTATTTGAGTAATGCTAAGTATAATCATAAGTTGTGTAAGTTTTACGCACTATTTTTGAAAAAAAGTGAGATCTATTGTTAAAAAAATAACTTTTTATGTGGATCTTATTTTTACTCATTTTTTTTAAAAAAGTATGCGACGCTTGTTCAATATATAATTATAAATATCATTTCTCTTGTAATATTTCTCATGTGATTATGTATAATCTCTTTACATCTACCATGGGAAAAAAAAAAAAACAAACAAACGGAATAGTATTAGGGAGAAAGGAAAGCCCCATTCCCGCGGGCCGCGGCTAAGATCTGCTTCATGAATTTAAGGCCATGCAAATTGGGCCTGAGGTTGATATTATTAGGGCTTTATAAGTTCAGGAGTGCATCAGAATTAATGTTATGTAGCTATTAACCGCTCTTCTCTTCAGCCTGGCCCAGCTTTTGTGCGTGACGGAATGTTGATCACAGTGATTGAGGATGCAGTCTGCGAAGCCGAAAGTAACCGATACTCTCTGTTCGCGAAAAGAGAACCCGTGTGTTGTAACCAACAAGACCTGACCCTCATCGTTGATTACTGAGAGGAGAGAGAGCTTTCTCTGTTGCTTGTTGAGTTGCTGATGCAAAATAGAAACAGGCTTCTCTTCCAGTAATAGAAAAAGTAAAAGAAATTTACGGTACCGGTTCTCTCTTCCAAACTGGGTTTTTATTGGTTATCTTTTCCTTTTTCTTAATTTCATTGTCTTTAGTTTTGGAAAAACAGTGATTTTTTAGCCTTTTTCTTATCGCTTTTAGTTTCGAATTTTACTTTGAAGCATTTGTTTTCCATTGTAGAAAGAGTGGATTTGAGTGTTTTTGTCACATACATATATCATTTTGTTTCACACAGACTGATTAGGATCAAAATGTGTAACCTTAGTCCTTTTATAATATAAGCCTTGATGTGGTTTGGGTTTTGCTTATGTTTTTACAAATGATATCAATGCCAATCCCGACTGGAAGTGTAGGATTTGAGCTGTGTCATAACGGAATGGCTTGACCAGAACGTCAAACATATGAGTGGGGAAGATTATAACACCCCCTATTTGTGGGAGAGTGATGAACGTAATCCCACACTGCTTGGGAGGAGATGTTATTGGCACTTATAATGATAGCAAGGAAGCTCTAATTATAACTTTGACTAGTACTTTTAGAGTATAAGCCTATATGTGGCTTAGACTTTTCCTTGGGTAGTAACAAATTACATATTGAAGGAGATGATAATGTCTTGTGTAATTGAAACTATTTAGAACATAATACTCCTTGGAGAAAGACTAATTTTGAATTGTAAGAACATTAGTTGAGAAGTAAACTTAAATGTTATGATTTCTTATGTATACAAATAAAAAAATCAAGCTTCTGATTGCGTAGCAAGAATAGGCATCTCATGAAAGAACAACAGTTAAGACTTGGGAGCAAGACTTTAGTTGAGATTTTTTAGAGATTATTCATTAATAATTTTATGGCTCAGGTTGTAGATAGTGTTTTCATTCATGACGTAAAGAAATATATTGAGATTTATAATCATGTTTTCTGTCAGCACCTCAAATGAGGAGCTGTAATCTTACCTTAGGTACCTTAACTTGCTGATTTCTTTACAAAGTTCCGTCTGTTGCCAGGTTTAAGCTTTTGCTTAGTAAAATTTCATTGTTATCTATAGAACATCGCACCTTTAGATTTTCCACATCTGTTAGGCACTTAGCTGTGCGTTTTGCTATGAGAATATGTACTTCTTAGGTCTCTCCACTAAAAAACTTAACCTTTGCTTAAGATGATTTATTGGGATTTCAGCTTCATTGGTACATTTCTAGTCTCTCACTCTCTGGTTAGGAATAATTATTGTTCTTTTTCAATATTTTACTTAGAAAAAGTCAGTTACACATTGCAACATTGCTATCCATTGAAACCATAATATTTTTCTCATGATAAAACCTCCTACAGGTATCAGTAGGGGGTTTATAATTGAAGAGAATTTTTAGACCATGTTGGAGATCAGTATGTGACATTCATTTCGGAGTGAGATCTAGTTTTGATTATCAATGACACCATTTACAGCAAAATAGCCTCTAGTATATATTAGTAACAATTACTACAAGATTTGGCATGTCTTGTTGTTCTGGTTCTATTACTTGTTGCCGATCATGTTTTTGTAATAATACACTCAAGTTGATTTTTAATGTAGGTTGTTCTCAGGTTCCATAATAATGCATAAAAGATGCATTCTTTAGTGCCCATTGCTCCAATGGACTCTCCTGTAAGTTTTGCACGTGATTTTTCATGTTTAATTTTTGTGGTCTTATCATCTTATCTCTTTGTTATTTTCATCAAACTGACATAAGATTGCTGAACTTTCCTTTATTTTCTGTTCTCTGTTGTGTGTTAAAAGCTAGCTGAACCACTGCGCTATTTTTTGGTACTGTCTAGTGGTTTTATCCACTACCAGAAGCAAACTTTATGAACACTGTTTTTTTGTTTTATTAGACAGCCACTTGGAAGTATGTCTTGACCTCAAACGCTGACTACTCAGTTGCCTTGTTTTCCCTGTACCTCATACCTGTCCTTGCTTTCAGGGTAATGAAACAGGGGTTCCTAGCAAGATCGGTGACCGATTAACAAGTGATGTAGTTGTCAGACTGCGAACACAGGATGGCCGAGATGATTGGATGTACTGTCACTCCCACCTACTCATAGAAAAAAGCAAGTATTTTGCTGACCGCCTCTCTGAGAATTGGCCAACATGTCAGATCCTTGACTCACGCAACTGTGTTGAAGTTTACTGCCATGAATCTGACTTTGACTACTATGTCAATGTTCTACGCCTTCTCTATGTTGGTGTAGACGGCTTAGATGTGGATGACATTTGGCATGGTGTTAGAAATGCCCTTGGCATACTCCAGGTGGCTGTTGAGCTTGGTTGCCCACAAATTGTTACTGCTTGTGTAAAATACTTGGAAGCTGTCCCTTGGGAAGAGGCCGAGGAGGAGGAAATTTTAAAAATCATACCACGCATGGGATTACAAGCAGAGCCCATTCTTGCCCGTCTGCAGCCAGTCGATCCATCAGCTATCATGGGGATTTTTTTCTCTGCCATCCGATTTGCCACATCATCCCCTCCTCCAGCCATGAATGATCTTAAAACTTCAGCTCAGGAGCAGCTTGAATACATGCTAACTGAAGATGATGATGCCCCTTTATTGACTGCTGATGATGGGATAAAATTGGAGGTGAAAGAATGTGTAAAGAAACTATTTTCCAGATTCAACAACCTATTAGAAACTTTATTATGTGAACCTGTGGAATTGGTTTGTGAGGCAGGAATAATGCAGTCATTTCAATCCCATCTATCTGATTTGTCATGGGCTGGTCAGATATTGAATAAGCTGGAAATTATGAGAGAATTTGTCAACAACTGGGTTGATGCATCGGATAAGATAGTTAAGGTTGTTGTGCAAGCCAGTTCAACAGCTGAAATTACTGAGATAAAGTGCAAGGTTATTGAAGTTGCAGCGAAAGTTTTAGAGGCAATTGGGTATGGCACTGTTATAATGCCAACTGCAAAACGGCTTCATATGGTGAAGGTGTGGCTTCCATTTGCGAGGATCACAAAACCATTGATTGACTGTGTCACAACTAACAGCGAGGATGCTGTGGCAATTAAAATAGATGGTGAGCTGTGGCAATCCTTGGAATCCACATTTGTATCAATAATTCTTGCATTGCCATCTGAGGACCAGGCAGAGATTTTAACTGAATGGTTAGGGAGTGAGCATATTCGGTATCCAGACCTGATCGAGGCATTTGAGGTGTGGTGTTACAGGTCCAAGGTTGCCAAGCGAAGACTATCATTAGTAACGTGCAACATTGGTATTACCCACACACTTTGACCTATTCTTTTTAATGTTTTCATAGATTGCCAATTTGGGTACCCTTTAACAATAAAGGGATGTACGAAAAAAATCATCCTCGCTTAAAGCAGAATGCAGGTTTGGA